>NW_009634207.1:9304-37342 GCF_000690535.1 Cariama cristata | reverse complement strand
CGTGTGTGCGTGGAGAAGGCCTGTGTGGCAGCCTGTGCGTGTGTGGGCAAGCCCCGTGTGGTGATCTCTGAGGGTGCGTGTGTCGGGGGGGGCGGCCTATGTGGAGCTGTGTGTGGGGTACTGTGTGGTGGTCGGTGTGTACGTTATGTCTATTAAGTCCCATGTTGTGGCGGGGGGTGGGGTGTATGTGTGGTGTATCTTATGTGGTGGTCTATGTGTGTGTGTGGGGGGTCCAGTGCGGTGGTCCGTGTCTGCAGATAGTGTGCCTGGGGTCCTGTGTGGTGGTGGTGAGGTGTGTGCATTTGCAGCTGCATCCTGTATTTGTCAGTGTGTGTGTGGAAGGAGGGTTCTCTGTAGCAGTCTATGTTTGTATTTGTGGGGAATGGATGGGTAAGGTAGTGGTGGCAGACTGTGTGTAGAGGGGTGTATGCGTGGGGAGCAAATCTTAGACTGCTGGAGGGCTGCTGTAACATCACCCTATCCTCACGGTGCCCTTTTTTCTCCAGGAGCTGTGTGAGACGCCATGGCGCAAGCACTTGCCTCCCCAGGGCTGTTCTCTGATGATGATGTTGCAGTCTCCCCTGTTCTTGAATCCACAGCAACAGGGTTTGTGGCTGATGTGCGCAAAGACCTGCTGCCGGAGCTCTCTGCCATCTCTCCAAATCTAGAGGTCTCCCAGCAGGTGAGGTTGGAGCTCTTCTGTCACAAACAGGGTAGTCTTTTGACTTGTGGCTGCTGTGGCTCTGTAGAAAGGCGTTGTGACACAGGGCCAACAGAGACTCTTCAGAAGAGGCTAGAATAAAATGTTGCATTGAGGGGAGCAGTTCCTGTTATGAGCAGTGTACTATGAAGGGCATAGTCAGTAAGTGCCTCTTAACACGATGCCTCTTAGTGTGGCACTTGGTCTGGGGGCTGATTTCGGTGTCAGGTCTTTGGGTTGTTGGCCTGATTCACTAGATAAACAAAAGAAATGCTGGTGTACCTGGAAATGCCTAACAAAGGTTCCAGCATTGCTAGGGATTTTGGGACCAGAGAAGCGTCCATTAGTTGCTGAGCATTAGTTAGGGTAGCATGTGTTCCACGCTGTGGTTCCTGTTAGTGTTCTGATGGATGGTTGCGTACTGCTTCTCTGGCTACCATGTTTAACCTGTACTGATTTCTGCAGACTGTAGCTGAAGACAATAATGGAAAATTAAAGGTCTATCTGAGAGTTCGACCTCTGAAATCTACAGAAGTGGAAAAAGGGGAAGACCAGGTGAGTTGCTGAATGAAGCAGTCTCTGAGCTGGTTGCCTGTGTACCTGCTGGGAGATGCTGTTATCCTTTCCTGTCTATGCTATGGCCCCTTGTAAGCCATTGCAGTCATGGGGTTTTATGTGTTCTTTAGGGCTGTGTTTGCATTGAGAATTCAGAGACACTTCTTCTCAAAGCCCCTAAGGCCTCCTTCACCATGCGGAGCACAGAACGTGGAGTGGGACAAGCAGTACACAGATTTTCTTTCACCCAGGTAGGTAACTGGGATAAACAATCCATCTGGAGGCTTTTTGAGCTTAAACCAGCCTTACAGCTTGAAAAGCTGACTTACTAATACACACTGATTCCAGTGCCCTGTGTGAACTATGTAGTCCTGTACAATCCTTTCTACTTAAGTCTTGCTGTTGCTGTTTCCTTAGTTTTTCTCTTTTTAAGCTGATCCTGACAACTTTTTGGCAGCAAATGCCAAACTCTTGTTTTGTTCATGAGGCTCTAGACACACTAGAGGCTGTAGTGGTATCAGATGTTACTGGATTAAGCAAGTGAACAGCTTGTTTTTGTAGGGGGCTTGGACCGGAATTACTGGTGGGTCTGCTGCTCGTGATGTGGGGCTAGTAGAGGGAACAAAGGACTATGTAATATTGCTTGAACAACCATCAGTAGTCAAAATATAAGAAAGATTTACATGAGGCCATTTTTCATGTGTCTTTTTTGCAGATCTTTGGACCAGATGTGGGGCAGAAATTGTTCTTTGACGAGACTATGAAGCAGGTGGTAAAGGAGGTACTGAATGGGCAGAACTGGCTCGTTTACACCTATGGCATCACCAATTCAGGGAAGACTCACACTATTCAGGGTAAGGAAAGCACTAGGTGTTAGTAGCCTGTCGAGGGAGTTGTCTGCTTCTATATGTGAATCCTCAGCTTGCTGCTGCTGTTCTTGCTTCAGGCAGCAACAAAGATGGGGGGATACTGCCTCGCTCCTTAGCAGTCATCTTCAACAGCGTGGGGGACCGGCTGTACCAAGGCATGGATCTGAAGCCTTCCCTCTCCAATGAGGTGATCTGGCTGGACAGCAGGCAGGTGCGACAGGAAGAGACCAAGAAGCAGACCATACTGCGGGAAGTAAGCACGTGGCTTCAGGGAGGTTTAACAATAATAGGGGAAGGACGGTGTCATGCTACATACACACTCATGTTCTTTGTTTCCTTTCAGGAGGAGCTGTTAACGCCACTGAAGAGAAGTCATAGTGCCGAATCTCAGCTCCAGGCCGCTACTAGTGGCAGTTTCGACAGTGGAGTTGCAGGCCTCTCTTCATCTAGCCAACTTGCCAACCATTCAGACATCAGCCAGACAGAAGGTATGTCTGGAAACCTGTTGTGTACTACCTGTTGCTTGTTGTTGGAGGATGGGGGAAGAAAGGGTGATAGCTATTTGGGTACTGTGTTGTGGGTAAGGGAGCAAAGGTGCTATAGTCTCACAATTTTCCCTTTGAAAGACAAGGATGCCAGGGCTGAAGAACTTTGTTACGTATGTCTTGCCAACATATGAGAACTCAGCACTGCATAATAACTCAAGCCTTGTGAAATGAAAAGTTACTTGACACCCACTTACTTCATTCAAGGGATGTGGTTGTTGAGCAGCCGAATGCCATGTGATGGGGATAGCTGGAAAGCAGGGTGCTAAAGTGACACGTTGCACTGAGCACTTGCGCCCAGACTTTCAAACCTAGGAACTACTAGCTGATTAGGTATCCAGAAGCAAGGAGGGATAGAGGTAACAGTGGTTAAAACTTCACTTACACTGGGAAGAGTTTGTGTTTGAAATATTCTATAGTTCTGGAGTCAAGATCAAGTGTATAAAAAATCCTTACACAGAAAGGAGGATACCGTTAACAGGAATGTTAGGCTGTCTCACTGAGGACAGACATTAGTGTAGGTCCAAATGGGAGGAGGAATATAGAATAGATTTGAGTTCGGGATTTTTTGGAAAGATACCTCAGTCTCTAGCTAAACCATTCAGGTTGGACCTGTGAAAAGTTGCAAGCCTGATTCTTTTTTTTTTTTCACTTTTAAAATTTTCCTTCTTTATCTTTTTCCTCAGAACTGGGCCCTTGCTGGGCTGACTTGGATCGTATTTCACTCACCAACACAGGAGATGTGCAGTTCTCCATTTGGGTCTCCTTCTTTGAGATTTACAATGAGTTAATCTATGACTTGTTAGAACCAGCTTTACCTGGCCAGAACCGCAAGAGGCAGACACTGCGGCTGTGTGAAGACCAGACTGGCAACCCCTATGTGAAAGGTAGATTTAACTGAGATATTTTTAGTGGCCTGCTAGGGAGACTTGAGGACTGAGTGGGTGGGTGGCTTAGTGTTGATGTGCTGGGGAGCATGATGTCCTCTATGGCCCCTCGGAGGTCTCTGATGTCTGGATTACAGGAAAGTTAAGTTTGTTAATGTCAAGCGAATGCAACGGTGAAGTTGCAGCTAAGATAATTAAGTTTTCTGCTAGTCTCCTAACTGTCTTGCCCAATGCGTGCCTCCTTTTCCAGATCTGAACTGGATCAATGTCCGGGATGCTGATGAGGCCTGGAAGCTCCTGAAACTGGGTCGGAAAAACCAGAGTTTTGCTAGCACTCACATGAACCAGAACTCCAGTCGCAGGTCTGAAGAGGGAGGGGGGTTGTTTAGGCAGAAATACAATTCTGAGGCTTAAGAAAGATATTTTTAAAATATCTGCATGTTCCTTTACAGTCACAGTATCTTCTCCATTCGGATTCTGCGCTTGCAAAGAGGTGTCCCAAAAATCAGCGAGTAAGTTTCATGCTCTCTAGTATTTGGAGGTGTTCTCTGTGGACTCAACTTTACCGTATCTTTTGTTGTGGATCTGGGGTGTGGGAAAGCATCTTGGGGAAGCTCTTGTTGAAAGTACTTGGAAGGAGTAAATGTTCCCACTCTTAAGTCTTGGAACTGACCAAGGAGTTTGTGAGCAGTACTGCAAAGTACAACGTGAGGTAGTTCTCAGGCTTTTTGGATGAAGGTAAATGTGAGTAACCTCGCCCTTGCAGCAGGGCTGATTTGAGTGCTACCAATGCTGGTTTCTGGGAGGTAGTTGTCTGGAAATGGGCTGTCTCAGTACCTGGGAAGCGGCTGTCCTGAGGACTGGCAAAGGATCTTTGAACCTGACACCACAATGCTCATGTTGGTGCTATTTTGTGTAACCCCCTCCATGTAGGGTAGACCTTTTGTCCAGTGATAGCCTGTACACCCCAAAAGAGCTTCCTGTGCCCTTTATGGGGAAGCTGGGAAGGTGAGCAGGGTAGGTG
Organism: Cariama cristata; assembly: GCF_000690535.1. Taxonomy (NCBI): domain Eukaryota; kingdom Metazoa; phylum Chordata; class Aves; order Cariamiformes; family Cariamidae; genus Cariama; species Cariama cristata. The sequence continues at coordinate 32,762 of NW_009634207.1, read as the reverse complement.
GTTGCAGGGTGTCTGAATTCTAAACCTGGATAGAACTGGACAAACCCAGTAGGTCAGGTGAATACCGCCTGTGTTTTCTTCAGGTTATCCCTGTGCGACCTTGCGGGGTCAGAGCGCTGCAAAGACCAGAAAAGTGGGGACCGACTGAAAGAAGCAAACAACATCAATACCTCCCTCCACACACTGGGTCGCTGCATTGCTGCCCTCCGCCAGAATCAGCAGTCCAAGTGAGTATCCAGAACTCCAGAGGGAGGGTGTGGGGAGGCTGTTTGGCTTTCCCATGGGCTCACTCTTGTCTCTCCTCACAGACTGAAGCAGACTGTGGTTCCCTTCCGGGACAGCAAGCTGACCCGTGTGTTCCAGGGTTTCTTCACTGGACGTGGGCGCTCTTGCATGATTGTCAACATTAACCAGTGTGCATCTACATATGATGAAACTCTGTATGTAGCCAAGTTCTCAGCCATTGCCAGCCAGGTAAGTAGCACGCATCAGAATCAGGGCATGGTCAGGAGATATCCTGCTTCTGTAGAAATGGGCCCCTTTCCATCACAAGGCAGGGGGAATGCTTGCAACTCTTCCCTATGCTTCTCCAGTCGATTATTACCTTTACAGTATTTCCAGATTCTGCTAAACTGAAAGGGTTGACAGGTTGCAGAGAAGTGCTGTGTTTAAAGACTAAGCAACTTCCAGGCCTTGTGGACTACTGCTGATGGTCTTTTCCCTTCAGCTTTTACAGGCCCCTCCCACAAAGCTGGGACTTCCATCCATACAATCAATCATCAAAGAGCATAACAGGCGAACCAGCCAGGGTCTAGAGGCAGTGGCAAAGGAAGAAGTGGAATCAGAAGAAGACAGTGAGGATGAAACGGATGTCTCCATGTATGAGAAGCAGGTGGGTTGTGATTTGTTTTACAGCCTTTAGGGACAGAGGGGCAAGAACGTGACTGTTAGCTTTGGCCTGGGAGGTGGGGCTGGAGGTCGGCACTATTACAAGAAATGACAGAGAACCTCAGAAGGATATAGGACCCAGGATACTGGGAATCCATAAGGAAAACATTCCACAGTTGGTCTAAATCTGAAGCACATGCCTAATTTGGAAACACTTTGTCATCTGTGGAATAGGGACAGTAAGAGCACCGGTGCAGATCTATAATCCCTACTCTCCACAGGAAATCTAGAGATCAGAAAACATGCAAAACAGATGGCTAAATTGAGGAAAAATAATCAAACTTCCTAGATACTCAAAGTGGGCAGCTGGAATAGCTGAAAGATCAAGATGGAAGTTGTATACCTACAGAGACTTGAGTTTTAATGTGTCAAGGTAGCAAATGCAGGTGCAGCCCTCGGCAGTGCAGCAGGGGAAGCTGCTCTGGAGATAGCAGCGTTGTTTAAGCTGTCTCATGGGATAGGAATTAAGAGCAAACCTGGCAACTTCTCTTTCCAAGTGACTAAAAGAATCTTAAACCTAGATCACCCTAGACTACACATACGGGATCACCTAGTTGGTTCTAGGTCCTAATTCTGTTGTGCAGCATGGACAATGGAGTTTGCGTCCTTCTTGCAGGACTTGTTGCGTGTAGTGGAAGCTGCACGACAACTGCTGGTGCAAGAGCGGCAGGAGAAGCTGCAACTAGAAATGCGCCTCCGTGAGGAGATCTGCAATGAGATGCTGGAGCACATGCAACAGAAGGAGCAATGGTGCAGGTACAGCTTATGCTGATCTCCATTCCTTTGCTCAGGGTGAGCTACAGTACCAAGAACTGCTAGATCCTGACATGTAATTGTTTGCCCTCTTTGTAGCCAACATGTGGATGCTCAGAAGGAGCTGCTGGAGGAACTGTACGAGGATAAACTGAATAACCTGAAGGAGTCACTAACTGACTATTACCAGGAGCAGATCCAGGTCTGTTCAGGGCAATGAAATGACATCGGGAAAGTGGCAGGGGGTTGGGAGGGGACTCTGGGGTACCTGAGTCCAGGTAAGTGACTTATGCAACTGAAAGGAAAGATTTTGCTTTTTGTGGTATTTTTTGTGATATTATTTGATAGCTTGATCCACAATTTTTGCTTCTTGTCTACTGCTTTACGTAGTTCACTAGGCTATTTAATTTTCATTCCTTAACCTGGAAGCTAATGTGCAACCACTCTGACTCTATTTGTTCAATGTGACTCTCTCCCACCTTACTCTTTTTGCTTGGCACTCTTCAGATTAACACAAGTTCTGTGAATTTCTCTTCTTAATCTTAGTTGTGATGATGGATATGGGCCTATCTGTATTTTTCATGTTATGGCATTTGAGTGGCCTCTGGGACTTGTTGCAGACCTCTCTGAAGATGCCAACTCTCAAAAAATTCCATTGTCTTGAGGCTGTAAAAAAATTGGTTTAGGCTCCCAGGAAATGGGTTCACTGTTTTCACTTAAGGGACATTAAAGACTGGGTCTAACGTGTGAAGTGTGTGATTGAGAAAGTCTCCTGGAAGATGTTCAAAGTTTCAGAAAAACTGTGTTAAGAAAATCTTGTTGAATATTTGAACAAACTTGCTTTCTAAGGAGCGTGATGAGAAGATTGAGGAGCTCCAAGCGGCTCTGCAGGAGGCAAAACAAAAAGTGGAGATCCTGGATACTAAGCAAAAGGACTCAGGGCAAGGCTTGCGTCGATCAAAACGCCTTGCTGCCTCATGCGCTCTGCAACAGGAGCTGGTAGATACTAAAGCCAAACTGCAGCAATGTCAAGTGGAGTTAAATATTGCAACAGCAGGTAAGGCAGTGATGCAGCACTGGTCCTGAACTATGCCTGGGCAATCCTTGTAGAGGGTTAGGGATACTTTTTTGGTAAGGCATGTTGGATGTAGACATCTTGAAACCACTATTCTGAGTTGTAGATGATAGGAATAATGTGCTGGATGGACAGAGTTTCACTTCATTTTCACATGAAAATGGACTTTAGGGCAAGATCATATTCCTATCAAAATTCTAAAGTCCCTTTGTGTAACTGAAAGGGAAAAGCTTGGAATGTTGTGCATGTCTGCAAACTCAAAGCTTTTCTCAGCTTGCCTGTGGCAGCCTGTCTCAAGGGATGTCCTGACTTCAGAAAAACCGGAAGCTCACGAATGTACTGTTGCTCACTACTTTTGTCTGTTCCTAGAGTTGCGGAAGTACCAGAAATTACTGGAGCCACCTCCCTCTGCCAAACCCATTACTGTGGATGTAGACAGGAAGCTGGAGGATGGACAGAAGGTAACTCCATCTCTGTGTTACAGAAAGGAACACTCACAGGGTAAAGTGGCTGTCAGTTTAAACAGCATATGGAGCTGCTGTTCACAGGTTTTCAAACAAATGGTTGAAGTTGAAATGGGTCTGTTGAAAAGAAACCCTTACTAGAGATGTGGAAGGCTGTGGTATCTGTGATCCCAGTGCACCTCACTCAGATGGGATGCTCCCTCAGTACTGCATGTCTGAATTACCCTAGAGTGGCTTTGTTTGCAGAGCAATGTCAAAGCTAGGTGTTGTATTAAATCTTTCTCCTGTAGAACGTCAGATTGCTGCGTTCAGAATTACAAAAACTTGGGGAGTCTCTTCAGTCTGCAGAGAGGGCATGCTGCCACAGTACAAGTGCAGGGAAACTTCGAGAAGCCCTCTGTATGTGTGATGACATTCTGGCCAGACAGGTAATGTGTCTGTTTTTTGTGGGTTGCACAGGGGGATTTAGTCTATGCACTTTGCCATAACCAGCAGAATAACCTCTGTTCTTGCAGCTGCAAATAAAAGACTTATTCTCTAGATGCATACTGTCTATCACATTAAGGGAGCTATATCGCTAACTTTTTTTGATGGCTGAGTCAGACTGCATACTTAACTCTCCAAAGGAGACCCAAATTGTTCCTGTTCTGTTAACTGACAGCCTGCACTTAAAAGTAGAATTCAGACTTCTCATTTCCTTATCCACTTTATCACAGTTGCTATGGCAGTATGTTTGCAGCAGGGTGGATTAAGCTTCTTCCAAGCCTTACTGTTCCTATTTTGTTATTGAACTGCTACACTGTTGACAGTGGAAGCTTTTATGCATGGCCTTATTTAGCACACCAGTTAGTGAATTTTGGCAAAGGCAGTTTATCCTGTTCTGTTCATAGTAAGCAGGAAGTTAGACAACTTGTCCTATCTTTATGTATATTGCCTTCCCTTTCTCAGGACCAAACACTGGCAGAACTGCAGAACAACATGATGCTGGTAAAACTAGACCTGCGGAAGAAAGCAGCTTGTATTGCTGAACAGTACCACACTGTGCAGAAGCTCCAGGCTCCTCCAACCTCTACCTTAAAGAAACGCTTCTGTTCCAACAGGGAAAACCTACAACCTAATCAACCTCCTGGTAAAAAACCCTTCCTGCACAACCTTCTGTCACGTTCAGCTCCCCGTCCTGTTGCTGGCAGAGGGTGGCAACTTCGTTCAGTTGCTCTATGACTTTTCATAAAGAGAACCCTGCCCTGCTATTCCTGGAACAGGTGGCAAATCCAATATACTAGCATCTATTTTTCTTTGTATGCTTGTTTATTGTTATAGTAGCTGCTTGAGCTTATGTAAACATTTTTGGATATATATATATATATATAAACTTTTAATCAATACCAAAGTGGACAAAGTGACCTTTTCTAATTCAAACACTACAACAATGAAAGTCTTCAAATATAAAATAATGCCGATCATCAAAGTTGTTTAACAAAAGGACAAGTTGAAAGTGAGTTCTCATCTTCAACTTATGTTGGCACACAAAAAATAAGTTCACAAGATCCTCCTTGAAAGGTATTTTCCTTCCTTGAATTATTATAATCCTTTATTAAAGTATACACGTTCTAGTTCAGAGCTGTTCTCTCGGATCTTGGCTTGCAATTCTGGCTCCAAGCGTGTTACAGACATAGAACTAAGCAAAAGAAACAGTAAAATGGTTATATATAACAAGCACTAGAATGTAAAATATGATGGACAATGCATCTCGTTAAACTTCCTGGATGGTGAAGAGAGTTTTCAGATCTTTTTAACTTCTTACGAAGGAATTATGCTCACAGACCAGGGGCAAATGAATTCCTGTTTAAAAGGCAGTCAGATAGTCTATAGAGTCAAAAAAAGGCTGTTGCTATTGCCATGAGGGTAGGAATCTACTTAGTTGCTTGAGGTGGCTGCTGGCAACAGAAACTTACCTTCCTAAAGGTGTTTTTATCAAATATAATGTATTTGCCTATTTAACTTACTGCCTGATTTTATTCACTTGAATAAAAGGTTTATCTTTATAAGAGTCATCTCACACTAAAGTGAATTAAGCTGCCAGGTCATTTAAACAGCTGAAATTTCTTTAACACAGTTTAAGGTCTAATATTCCTATGAAATGGAGAGCCCTGGTTAAAATCAAGAACTGTGCCACACTTGCTATGCTAGTTTGTCAAGTTATGTCCAGGTAGCCTTGTGCACTTATTTACAGCAATTCTCTATTCTTTGCTAGGCAGGGAAACAGATGGTGTCAGACTGCTTTGTTGTACTCAAACAATTTCATTGGATGAGAATTAGGTATTGTTTTCTGGAAGTCAAAAGCTATTTTAGTTGCTCAATATTTTAATGGATTCAGCTTCAGCTTGCATCATTTAAGCTACACTGGCAGCTTGTCAAGTTTAGACAACCAGTAATAATATGAGATGGACAGCTTAGTTGAATTTAAGACCCTGTTCATACATAATACTGCAAATTGAGCTAACTTTATTTGTAGTTAACCCATCCAGGTTTCATTATGATTCAGCTGTAATGAATATTGTTTCTAAGACAGTTTTTGTTACTGAGTGACTTGTGTATTGATGAAAAATTCTTTCTGGAAAAATGTTAATCAAATTACAAATAAGCATGTATAGTCAAGTGCTGTTCTGTATAACCAGAGGAGCTTCCAGCTGAATATAAAATGGGCTCTGACTATTTAATGAAGCCATAACCTTACTGGACATGAATATATTGTTTGGACCACATTAGCCTTTTTTATGAATCATTCCAGTGATTCTTAACTCTGTATTATCAAGCTCAAACTTCTCAGCTTGAAATAGCATGGTTAAACCACTCACCTAAACCTCTTGTTCACTATCCTTCTGTAGCTGCATCTCAAGCTGCTAAGAGTTTGTAAACAAATGAGCCCAACTCAACTACCTATGTATTATTGATGAGTAATATAGTTATTACTTTTCTGATAATTCTCATGTTTATCACACTTGTTATATGGGAATTAAGTCTGTATGCTCTAGGAGGCAATGACCACTTGTTTTTGTCTTTTGGCAGTACCTTGCATGCATCTGGGAATGTAACATTAAAGTAAGACTAATATAACAGGAATACGTACCTTTTTTGAGGAAACAGTGCACAACACAGGGGTGTTGCAAACACGAGACTAGATGAGACAAAAAAGAGTTTACAATATTTAGGGTGCTAAAAGAGAACTTAAAACCCTTAGGCGTGGTCTTCTAGGCATAAAGGTTTTATTTTTTTTTTTCTATATAGTGAGGTAAAGTTCCACAAAGTGCTATGTAACCTTTATTTCTCACTGCATTATACTTTATGAAGTCATTTACCTACTATGTAGTACTAAACGCATCAATACTATGCTTACAAATCTGTATGAAATTATCATTTGATGTCCTTCCAGTGTTTTGCATTGGTGTGCATGACAACATAAAATGCTAGACAACAGCAAATGAAACTCTCCATTAACCAACTGTTTCAAGAATTCATCAACCTACAGGACTAGATTCCAATTATTGTTTATGGAGGTAGCAGCCAAAGCATCTTTTCTAATCAAGATGCTACATGCCTTTTTTTGCCACTCCCTTTTTTTCTCCCTCCTTCTATTTTTCCTCATTACTAATGGCTTTTTTTAATATGGTATTATCAGTTATAGATATGGAAGTGAAGTAACTGCTGTAGCCTCATTAACTCTCAACTTTTTTTTTCTTCTTTAAGCAAAGTGCAAATATTGCTACTTCCTCTAAAAAACCCTACAGTTATCTCTTAAAATAGCAGACACAACCCAAAGAAATCACTTACCAGAATCCGACTAATCCAACTTGAATGGGAGCACTCATCCAAGGAAATCTCTGTCAAAACCAAACCATGTACAGTGAGTGTGGTATCTTTTCTCCCCCCCTTCCCACCTTCCTGGAATTCTTATATTCTAAGAGACAGATTGCACCTGAAAGACTCTTGGACACAACAAAGGCAAGACAATTACCAGCATACCTTAAAGCTGAGCTCCAAATTTGAGAGCTCAATCCCTTTCAAAAGTAATAAGAAAGTTCCCAGTGATAGCAATGTACACTGTTATCCTGGGTAAGTGTCCCTTAGAAACTACAATAGGCAGTTGACTGTTTTACTCGTGACCTGATTCTGAGTATGTGGGCGACCCCTTTGGGTCACACAAGCCCACAGTAGCTAGCAACACAGCCAAAGTTTGGAGCAGTGCTGCCACACCTCTTAAGGGCACTGGGAATTTTTCCCAGGCATCCCTAAGAAGAGCTAGGTCTGGTTACAGCTCCTATGTCCTTGGTGACGTCAAACGGTTTTAACTTGCAACTGGAGATTTACTTTGTGAGCAACAGCAGCCACCAGCCATAAATAAGGGATGTGTCAAGGAAAAATGTAAGGCTGCCTGTCTTAGCCTTTTCTCCTGACGTCATTTGCTTTGATGTGTAAGAACTTGCCCTTGTAGCACAGTCAAGTAAGCTCCAGTTCTGCAAGAGTTCACCTTTTATTAAGAGGAAAAAAAAAAGGGTAGAGCAATTGGGGAAACAAAGCTCAGAAAGCAACACATAACCTATGGATGCATTTTTAGCTTATTCCTCATTACTGTAACTTTTGCAGGACTTGAACATATATGATAGTTTTCTTGTAGGCCTTTAAATAATTTAGGAATCCATTCCCCCCCATGTTAGAATTTTAGTTGAAATTAATTATTAATGAATTAAACCCAGACCTGTTGAAATGAAGGCCTGCAATGGCCTTCTGTTGCTACAATAAAATCGGTGTCTCTAGTAAGCAGGACATACACAACTGCTATGATAATGGGAAGCTTTTAAAACAAAACAGCTAATGAGTTAAAAACCACACATTACAGTGAATGATGTTGTCAACAAAGATGAATTTTTTTCTGCAAAAAGCATTTCTCAAGATGTAGAAGTTAGAGGGGAAACTAGTGAAGAAAAGATGGGTGCTATTTCAGAGTAGAAACAGGAAAAAGAAATTTAGAAAGCTTGGTAGGACAAAGCTTGGGTGCTAAGGTCACAGCAGCTTAAGAGGCATGGAAAACAAGCCTGTGTAGATTAAACTTTCTCCAGACCCTGAGGGAGAAGAAATGATGTATGAGATTGCCTCCAGGGAGGTGGTGGGGGGGAGCAATCTGTAATCCAGAAATAAGTGCAGGAAGAACTCTGCAATTCAGCAACAACCTGCAACGATAGACAACAAATGGAAAAAGACAGCAATAGCAAGAAGGATAAAGAGTGAACGCAGCAGTGCTCTGCTGCTCTGGCATTCCACTAAACACCTTCATTTGACTCGCAGCTGAGATAAATTCACTCAAAATGCTTTATATTTTATACATTGCAAGAGTTCATGACAAGAGATGGTGTGACTGACGGTGGAAGGGATGTGGGATTGGTAAATATTACATGTGTTTGGGAGCACAAGTGAAACTCTGTACAGCAAATGACTTCAGTCTCTGAGGAGAATTAAGGGAGAGGGATGCTCCGCATTGCAGTACAAGCATGGGACCTGAGATACATAACAGAAAAGCCCCAAATATGATTTTATAACTGAAAAGATTGTTGGAGGGTGTCACGAGAGTAACAGATGGTTTCATGCCTTTATCAAGAGTTGGTCATTAATCTGAGAGACAGGTGTCTACTAGTACAGACAACAGAAACAACACCTACTTCAGGTGCTGGAACATTTTTTGCCAAGGTACTCGATCCGAGTTCCAGTCTTTATTTTTCAAGAATGTTACCATGCTGCACTAATCAAAAAAGACGGTGAGGTAAAAGTTTTAACTTTGGGAGGTCAATATTAAGAATTGGAGTTCCCCAGGGAACAACATAAAACAATAAAGCAAAACTCAAATGCAGGCTGTACACCCCTACAAAGAGAGAGAATGGAGAAGTACAAGGCAGCAGAAGAATTCACGGTGTTAGAGAACTATCATTTAACCCTGGAAGAAGGCAGTTCCAGATGAATTAGGATTTAATTAACAGAAAAAACAGAGAAATTATAATTAAGCAAACAAAACTACCATTTTCTAACTGCTTCCTTTCATTGTTGGATCTCAAAATCTGTCAGCTTTCCCAGGCTAGCTATGCCTGTTTTCAAAAAAATGAATAAATGAAATGACAGTTAAATTAGGAATGCATGGAGGACTCTAAGGCATAGGACATTCAAGAACGACGCTTAAAAAAAAAAGGCTCTCTGTTCTAGGTTTGTAACAGTTTTGAATACATATTTTAGTTGCAGACTGAGACCCCAAGGAGCTTGTTTTAAGGATATATGAGGAAATTTCTGGAATCAACTAGAATGTTAATACAGTATGCAGAACAGGAGAGAAACGGTAGCTGAAACTGTAAGAGAAGTAATATAAATTAAAACTTCAATGTTTGGAATTTTCAGAAGGTTCTATGGAAAAAACCAATTTCTTTCCTTAGGAGGAATGTCACCTGTAACTAAAATAAATCTATAAACGTTGTGCCTCAGAGCAAGGTTGTTTATGGATCCTCCTGCTGCAGCAGATAAAATAACTTGGCTCTGCACAGAGCTAGTCAAGTGTACGTCAGTAGGAATAATGAACATAGATATTATACTGCCTAATCAAGAACTACTACACTGCATAATTGCACAAAAGGCAGTCAAAGCCACTGCTGAAATCTATAGCAAAAGTGCAAAAATATAAAAAAATATTTTTTCAAGTCAAGAAATAATTAGATTCTTTTTGAAGCAGTAAGTATATGCCTGTGTCCTAAAAACATTCTTGAGTCATTTTCTAGCAATAACTTTTGGAATACTGTTAATTCATACTACTGTTACCATCAAAATGTACCCAGGCAAAACAATGTCAGAACACAGGGGACGAACAGTGCTACATAACCTACATCTTCTTTCAAATATCATGAGGATGATAGCCTGCTATCACTGAGACCAGCATTCCGGAAGCATTTCTTTCTCTCTATCTTACTGCAGAACATCATTCTGTTTTCTTCATTATTTCACAACCATTTGCCTATTTTCTGGCCTTGCGTGTTGCGTAACAGGTTGTGGCAAGCATAGAAGAATTATTTTCAAGAGTGATGGTGTGCAAAGCAAAGGCTAAGAATAACGAGTTAGTAAAGCATTGTGTGGATGGTGTTGGAGTACTGCAAAGGGGATGTTGCTTCTGAAACCTGAAGAGGACATGCAGAAGCTGCGTGTTAAAAATGCAGCTCATTCCTTAATGGTTTTAATACTAATCTCTACCAGGTGTTACCACTGACTACCTGCAAAGCAGTGTTTCACCTGAACTCACAGTCTTTGAGGCTGAGGGGGAGGAACAGGTGAGCATAAACGGTCATGATGGTACCAAAGACCACTGAGTCACTGAAGAAATCGCTCATTTTTGCTGATCTGAAAAATTCACAACACCCTTATATTGATTATATCACACAAAAACAATATATATTTGTCTCCAAACCCTGAGGATTACTGCAACTTCTTCACAAATGTCATGTATTGCCAATTGAGTTGATAGCATTAGTGACATTTCTCCCATGTCAAATACATACAAAATAACATTTTATCTAAATTTATCTTTTTTTTTTTAACAAGGGTTAATGTTCTGTGTAATACATTCTCAAGAACACAAGACTATCACAAGCTGCTTAAAGATACTCTGCAAAGAGGGTATGGGTCAAAAGAAATCAGCAATTAAGAATTAGTCCAATCAGCATAGGGCTCTTTACGCTGCAGACAAACAGTGTACTTGGACGCACTGCAGTCTCACTTCTTTCAGGAGATATAAGCAGTGCACACTGACATTCACTCTAAAAGTCAAATGCCGCATTTCCTGGTTTTACACTCTAAGCAATAGTGTTTTCTATTAACAAGGGGGCAGGGAAGCAAAGCACTTCAGGAAAAGAAAGTTTTTAGAATTGGAAGACACTTGGGATCTCTTCCCAATGCTTCATTTATATATACAGAAGCACTTTCAAGTGGTGTTTGTAATTGGGTAATCTAACTCTGCACAAGAAAGATGAAGGGCAGAAATAATAAGAATTATAATTTAAATATTTTAGAAAGCTTTATCTTAGACAAAAAAAACCCAGGCAACTTCCCTTGCTTGCCCTCTCAGTTGTCACCCAAACTTTTCCAAGGGAGGGTCTGGAGACTCAGACCACACTTTCTTTTCCTAACTTTTTCTAACAGGAAGGAGACAGATTCTCTTAGGCTATTGTCCCTAGCTTGTTGGGTGGGTTTCACAGGCAGAGACTTCACCTGGAGTAAGTAAATCAGTGATATCAGCTGGTGAAGATGAAACTCCCTCTACTGGTAAAGAATTACAGAGCTCCTCATCCGAGTATTATTTCTCTTGTGTTAGACAACCCTATAATTAATTTCATTATTGTTCTTTACCCTCTCATGCACACATAGTGCATAATGTTGATTTAGTTTATATATTTACTAACACCAGGTGTTTGACTTCACACTACATTAGCATAAACAGACTACAGGAAATAATTAATCTTTGATGAACGTGTCCATTCTATGCCTACCCCACACTTGCTCATCCATTAAATTTTAAAGGATCATTTTCAAAAGAGATTTTTACCATCATTATTGTTTCCAAAGTCAAATTGCTACTACAGTAGCTAAGCAAAGCCTCCTTACTACTATCTTGAGAAAAAAGCATTATTAAAATTTTCAATATTTTTATAATAAACTGTATTCCAAGTCTCAGTGCAAGGAAGGTTTATTTACGAGAAGGAACTCTACATTTTAAGAACAATTATAAAAATAACAAAAAAGTTCATATTTTCTTAACGTTATTTTACACGGTGATAAAAAGAACCAAGCTATTTCTGTCTAAGGAAGGCATAAAGAAAGAGACAGCTGTAAAGCAAGCTCTACAGTGATGTCCTCCCAGAGTGTTTGGAAGGCAAATATGAAGACTCAGAAAGTACTTTAAATTCATGAAAATATTAACATGAAATACATATACATAGATTATCTAAGACTAACCTTTAAAAAGGCTCTCTTTTCCAATGTATTCATTATGAAGGGAGGAATAGCTGCAAATGAGGGGGGGGAAAAAAAGCATTAACCTTGCAGAAAAAGGCACTTAGTTTTCACTTTCTGTTAAGATGAACCAATACCATAATACAATTTTCACAGCCTTTTGTCATTAACGAAGCTTTCATTTCACATTGCCAATTCAAGATACTGGTTTGGTATTTACAGAGATAAATTCTTCCAATAAGCAAAAGTTCTTATTTCACAAGTAACTAAACCTGAGCTCAGTAACTTGGCACTGGTCAAAGCACCTACTTTTCACTAAACCAATTCCACTTAAGCGGAATTTGCTACCATTCCTTTGCTATCTGTATCTTTGGTGTAAGAGCATCCCAGGAGCTTTTCTGCTGCACTTCAGAGTAACATGCTGTGGATGTTTCACACTAAGAAATGTGCCTTTCTCTGTGGAACTTCTTAACAGAAACGTAAATACTGCCTGCATCAACCGTAAGATAATTTGGCCTCTGAGAAAATCACTTACATAGAATTTAAGCGCTCTCCCACATTAAAAACTGATAATCAGGAGCTGCATGTGACTGCAGTTATTCTTACCCATGCCAGGCCCAGCCATAAGAATCCTTGATATAACCACCTGGGTAATTGCCTGCTGAGCTGCTTTTGTTGATTCACCCAGTCTGTTTCCGTTCTCATCTGTGACGGGGATTCCAAATTTGAGCTCCCTGTTGAATAAGGGGTAAAAATAAAGCAGTGACTGACATGCATTTATTCAGCTTTTTTTCACCTTATCTTTGTCCCCTTAAAACTGTCATTTCTAAGAATTATGGTTTCTATTTTATTTTCTAAGTTAGCCTGTTCGTAACATTCTTTGGCACAAAAATTTCAAAAGGCAGAGAAAGATCTGGGGAAAAAAGTAAGTAACAGCAATCTGCTGCTTGAGCCTAGTCACGTGTATTCTAAGGGGGAAGAAAGGAGATGTGTTATTTCTGTAGTCCACAGAAGGGAGAGGCTCCTTCAAAAAGCAATTCAGAAAAGTGGAATTTTCTGGGCTGCTCTGGAAGTAGTCTGTCCTTTCTGACAGACAACACATGGAATACAGGAAGATTAGTTTCACTGGACTGAAACAGAAGTCTTGTGAAAATTCCTCTCTGGCATTCTAGTCTGAGTTTTCATTTCAACCACTGAGAACATATTTGAAAGTATAAAAGGATGCACAAAACAAACTACGTTTTGGTAACTGTACTATTCTCTATTAGATCTTTTGTTCAAGTGCAGAGTTAGGTGTTAAACTCACTTACTGGGGAGAGCTTCTAGGGGAGTGAGAAGCAGACAGAAAGGCAGATATGAGGACTGCCTTTATTCTTCTCTTCATCTTTTATAAGAGATAAAATACTACCATTGATTGAATTCCATTGTAAATACAAACTTTAAATACTCCCTTTTCTGCCCATAACCTTGTGTTTATAAAAGGATGCTTTTCATTTGTTTTTCCCCCACTTCTATTCTTAGTCCTAGTCAAATCAGAATACATAAGAAATTTTGTTTCAGAGAAAGTGCGTATTTTTGTAATGTCAGATGATTACACAGAACTGCAGAGCCTGACTTCTATGACTAACTTCTGCATGTGGGATTTGAAGCACCATTTTTGAAATGACTGTGTTTTTCCAAAGTTGAGTTTGTATTAAAGGGTGCACGTGATCAAGTTTTGAAGGACTGGTGCTTGGTTTCTGAGATCTAAGACCAAAGGACTCTATGGATATTCATCTGAAGAGAAGGAGGATGTTCTACTTTATACCTGCCGCAATTGATCAATCAAAACAAGATCATGCATGAGGTTTTTGCAAGGTTCTGAAACAAGCTAAAGATATATAATGTGCTTTATTTAGTAACTTGCTGATCTAAAAACTCAGTAACATCCTTTCTTCTAGAATGAGTGATCTTTGTTCTTTTTCCTACCTTTGTCTCATTAGTGGAATATTAATGCAGTTAGCAGCAGCAACAGCAGCAAAAGGAACAAACCGTCCTATAAGAGGTGAGACATGCTGTAAAACACGGGGGGAGGAGAAAAGAAAAAAAATTGCATCAGCATTTTATTTCCTGAAGGTCATATTAAAATGCTTCGTGTGCTAATGACAGACCAGACTTATTTCCTTCAAATTAAAATTCAATGAAAACTCACTGGTGGGCAGAGGTAAAACAATAAACAAACAAGACATAAATCATAAATACTTCTCCCAGAGTGAGCAGTGGCAGGAGACCGGCAAAAACAATCTTAATTTAGTAGCATCACTGCAGAGAAGTGGCAGCTTGTGAGCATGCCTGTCAGCCCCACAGCAACACTAAATAGACCTTAACTTTACTGTCTCTGCTGGCAAGGTCACAGCCAGCAACATCCATACCAGCTGCTTTGCCTCTAAAGGCACTGACTATGGAGGCTATTCATCTAGTCAATGTCTTGTATAATCTGAATTACTCTGCCTAGAATAGTCTCTCAAATAACCTGTCAATGCTATACCACTCCCAGTACATTAAAGCATAAGCAGAGGGGTGTAAAATAAATTTTTGCTGTTTTGTTTTTTTTAAGAACCTTTTTTTCTTGATTGTATTGTACAATTGTTTAAATGATTTGAGTTTTCTGCATTTAAGAGCAGCACCTCCTTACAAGTTCTTCAAGTCAGTTTAGAGTAAGCATCCACGTTTGCAGAAGTGACACTGCACCTTAAAAACACACCTATACAGTCTACGGGATAATGAGTCCACATTGTGGTAATTACATATCCACTCCAATTAACTTTCAAATACTATTAGGTACTTTGACACATAAAAAAGAAACTGCAAAAAAAGCACCTTATTAGATACAGTTTGCATTAACAAAACACAAGGCTGTTTGATCTATATATAAGGAGGACAGGCTGTTTGAAATACGTATAAAACCATTTACATGAGGCAAAAATAAGGTTGGGATCTAAAGAAGGGAGCTGCCAAAGGCCATTACAACTCCATACTGGGAGCTGTGCACAACATGACACACACGCAGGAGGAGAAATGAGCCATTAGCATCTCATAGAACACCACAGTTTAGTTAAGAATGGAAAAAAAAAATATCAGCAATACCTTTGTTAGTGCATTAAGTCCTAAAGCTGTTGCGACAGCACCAGTGGTAGCAGAAACATAGGCTGTTCCCAGCTGGCTAAAACAAAAATAAAAATGTTTGCACGTGCACAACAACTACATGTATGTCACTTTAAAAAATAGTTACATTTTACACACGTAGTTACACCCCTGTCAAAAGTTAAGAAGTAGACCTTTCTGTGATACTGCAATAAGATGTGGATGGAAGATTCAAATGGGACACTAAATTAAACACTGTTCTTTCACTAGCAGTAAAAATCACGTGCAAGTACCATCTTAACATTGAATCAGGTTCTGCTGGTTCTGCATTGCTATCTCTTCAGCATTTTCTCACATGTCTGAATGAACTCCTTAAAGGATTTAGTTCTGTATTTAATTTCCTAATTGCTTAAACTAATAAAATCAGTTTGGATTTCTAAGGGCATGTCTACAATAGTAATTAAAATCAACTGTACTGAAACCCATACATGCAGACCAGCTATGCTGCAAATACCCACATCGAATCCAATCCACCCTCAAACATACTTTACATACTTCCATCTAGGAGGTGTCTGTATATCCTCAAATCCACTGCTTTCTCCTGGACATCTATAAGCAAGTCAGCCTCAAACGCAGAAAGTCAAGCACTGCAATTCTAGTGACCTATTAATAATTTCTAGCTTTCTACATTTACTTAGTCTCTCTGTCTTCAAGTAGAAACAAGTACCGTGCAGACCAGTTCCTTGAAGGGTCCTCTTTTTGTAAATAAGCACACTGTGGTGTGTGTTATACTGCAGGGCACTGAGAAGATGGCACAGAGACACATCTGAAGATCCACACAAAATATCAAATTAGAAATATCCTGGTATAACACCAAACTGATGAGGCACTTTCAAATGGTTGACTGAGCAATGCAACACAGACTCCTATTAAATCCTATGCTCTTAAGTGCTTATGATCAAGGTGCTTAGGCTTATCTTTAATGGCAGAAATAGAGTTCTTGTCTCCATCATTCTCAGACTTCTGACCTGTGCATACCAAATTACTAATAAGCATAGATGAAAAAAACTTATCCCTCTATCACCTCAAATTTTAAAGCCCAACAATGTTCCAGTACATCAGAGAGCAACTTACAGACACATCAGAAGTATGTGGTTCAGTGTCTCACCTGACAGTAATTGGGGCATCACCGCTCCTGTTCGTGTAATTTACTATAGCATTGAAGGACTGGTTAATCCACTGCCAGAAAACCACGGCTGGTGTCGTTCTTGAAAAGAGAAACAATTATTATTATTATCAAAACCACAGTTGGATCAACAGAACAGAAAAATGATGGCAAATCAAGAAAAGCCAGCACGAGCAGTAATCATGCAGAGGTTCTTGTTTATCTGAATGAAACAATACAGCCAATGAGATACTGTTTCGATAATGAAAGTACTACTACTTCGAAGAACAGAATTTAAAATGATTGTAATTAAAAAGCAAGTTTCACTTGGGACAAAGGTTTGTCATAATAACAACAGCATTACAGCAAACCTCTATAAAAACACACACAGAGACTTGAATTTCTAGAATACTTTTCCAGCGTTATTATTCCTTTACAGTCTGCAAGTTGTCCTTGGAAGTTCCATAAGCGACTGAGGTGGATTTTAGGAGACAGGGTTTATCCTTTCAATCTTCAAAAAGCTAGTACGATGACAGTGTTTTAATAAACCCCCGTGACATTAAAACATTCAGTCACATGTAGAACTGTAACTCCAAAATGAAAAATTATTTTCATGAAAATATCTGCATGTTTAAGAAGTATAGGTACAGCACAGAAACTAATCTGGTTCAGTGCAGCATGAACCAGATGACCAGTCATCAAAACCAAACCAAAACAAAAAAAAAAGAGCTCCAAGGAATCCTCTTAAATTATGTCAGTGCCAATATGCAGATGCCTTAGGACAAAAAGGTGCTAACTTGTGAGCATGGGTGGGGGTCAGTGAAAAAAATATATTTTGTACAAGTTGCAGAGTCCCCATTTAACAAGCTAACGTGGTCCCTGTTAAACTGCAGGTACAATCATTTTATAAATGGTTATGCTGATAAGTAGCAAAAGTGACTGTCAATTTGTTCCACAATGTACGGGCTGTCTTGTGGAAGGATGAATGTTTTTGCTCTCAAACTAGTAGAATGTCTTAACAACGGGACAAACTTATAAAAAAGAAATCCACTAAGGGCCATTAAATAGAACACTACCTCTGGATCAGGAAGTTCCTGATCCACAAATATTTGGAGGCTAGGAGAGTATACCAGGGGAAAAGTGTTTCTTTGTGTACTCAGACCACAAACTCTGTCCCCAGTGGAGACATGACTGACAATTGTGCTCCGCCAGAATTTCAGTCAGGGGAACCAGGCCACCAAAAATAACAGTTGCTGCTGAAAAATATTTCCGGATCATTAAAATAACTTTTTCATAGGACTCTAAAGCTTATACTTAATTAAATCATTTAATAACACAGGCAGTAACAGTAACAGGAATGTGGCTCTCATTGGAGGGCTGATACAGAAATTAAGGGTGCTAAAGAAGCAGCAGTAGTTGTACCAATCACTCTGTAACAGGCGGGAAAGCAAAGATGAGATGCGAGAGTAGAAGGTGTTTGCCTATCACGAGGCTTTGGTTCTGAAATGGGAAGAGACATCATTTCTTTAAATTGTGAAAAATTGAAAGATTCAGGAGATTTGAAAGTGTATTCTTATTCCCTCTGGTTTCCAGTATCTGAATGAGATTCCAAAGTAACAATGATAAACTAGCTGGATGTTTTCCATCACTACTGCTGTTCTTTCTCCTTTCTTCCCGTACATGTGCAATTCTTTTCCTGACTCATCTTTTCCTGTTACCCTGCTACTGGTGTGTAGAAGATGTTAGGCCTGCTATAAAGTTTAAGCGTGACTCACATTGCCTTACTGCACGCCCAAGAGCCCTCATGGGTGTAACAAGGAATTTGCTTCTTCCAGTGGCCAGCAGTAACCAGAACACAGTGATATGCAGTAAAATGGAGGCTACAGCTTACCATCCAAGGACTTCTACACAATCCTGTTTGCACTGCAGAGGGTTTGGTCCAAGGAAACCAATGTCTTCAGACTAATAAATCATGTAGTTTTGAATCTGAGTGACTACCAATAATGCAAAGAAAAGATACACAGCTGCCATATGTATTACAGATAATAACAGAACGTGGATAAAAGAATAAGCAGTTAACAGGAAGCAGTGCTTGTGAACAGGCAGCTGTACTGATGGTTTTATTCATATTCTTGACTTTTTTAAAACACAAAGGTATATATGCACCATTCAAAATAGCCGTGCCTCTCTGGAGTGCGAGTCAAGAATGTGTAAAATCTCAGCATCAAAACCGCTATTGTTATTTCCTCTGAATCTCCCACCAGTTCTTGCTAACAAAGCATTGTGTCACAAAAATATTTCCAACATACTGGCTTCTGCTGTGGGTTTCACTGTACTGGTGATTCAAGAACTACTGAGGAAATGGAAGGATCAAACAGGAGCTGGAGAAACTCGATGACTGATGGACCGAAGCATGTTGAGTACTCACTTGGTAGACAGAACATCATACATGCCAGATCTCTACAGTTAGAAATTCCCAGGTATCCCCTCCTCTTTGTCCTCCACACAACTCCCCTAAAGGGATGGGATTTTTGAACATTCAACTTTCCCAGCTTGAAGAAAAGTGGGATGGTGAAGGAGAAGGGCTAAAGGCTTATCTCACAACAACTTCTAGGGGAAACCACTAATCAGTGTGAGGGAATGCAGAAAGAGAAGAGAAAAGGAAGCAAAATTTTACATTTTAAAATATTTATTATAAATCTTCTAAAATGCTCTTTTGATAATAACATTGATTTTCACTTATCTAATTTGTAGGTAAATGTTTTACGTGTTATATTGTCATCACTTACCTATAAAAGGTCATCATACAACCTGTGATAGTCATGTTCATGGGCACCTGAGCTGACATACGGCCAATCAAGACCATCTTTTCACCAGTGTCTGGGTGAAAGGCTGAATCGTAGATATATTTTGCTCTCCACAAGTCATCTTCCGTCAAGCCAGGTGCCACGATACCTTGTCTTGGGACAAGTTAAAAAACAAAACAAGACAACAGCAAAAAGCACAACTGTTATAAAATGCTGTAACCTTCAGTGACAAATGTGGCATCAGAGGATTTTAGGATGTTCACACTAAGTTAATCTAGCCTCACAGTTAGCTTGTAGATCTTCAGCTTTTAAATGGACTGCTGAAATAAAAAGGATCAAAACTCCCAGCAGTGGTTATGTTGGCTGAGTTGATATATCCAGCACCAACTTTGTATTTACTCAAACCTGTACTAGATTTTAGAGCTAAAATGTAGAGCTAAAATCTCTGGAGTCATTAGCGTGAAACTTTGAAAATTTACTTTGCAAGTATTTAAGAAACTACTTACTCCAAACAATATAACACATAAGAGGAAGTTTTAAACTCTGTTGTTCTATTAACTATTTTTGGAATTAGATACTTCTGTATTTTAGAATACTTAATAAGGGTCTTCAGACGACAAAATTTCCCCATTCCTTAGCAAATTTGTTTAAAAAAAAAAGAAAAGTGTTTCAAGCTCTGAAATAAGAAGAAAGAGTGGTGTAATGAATACAGTGTTTTAAATATTTCCTTTGAAATATATAACCATGTACTTATCATTGACATGGACTTTTTTGGGCTTGCAGTAAAAGTGATCAATGCCATACCTGTAATCATGCACAATTTTTCTTGCATTTTCCAGTTGGGCATCAGATAACAAAATATTCCGGGGGTCTGTTACAGTAAAGAAGTGACTGGCTCGTCCAACAAAAGTGCTTTGATCCCATCGGGGCTCCTTGATATTAATATTTAATGGTATATCTGCTGACATCTTCAAAAACTCTGTGAAGAAAATTGAAAATTTGCATTTCAGAATTCAACTTATTTCATTACATTATAATGTATCTATAACCTGCAAGATGAAAAGTGGTTATGCTCAGACTAAAAAACCAGAGAACAAACACAAAACAACTTGCAGAACTGAGGTTTAAAGGGGCAAGTATACATCCAGAAAGCAGATGATGTCAGATATCATTGTGGGTTTTAATGAGGGTGGTACTGATAGAAGTAAACAAGCAAGAACTTAGTTAAATGTCTACAGAAATGTTTCCATGACATTTACAGACATTTACACATTACATCTTTGTAAGAGTACGAGTTCTGATTATGAGGTAGAAGTACATCATATACATGTACAAATATCTGAGGATGCGGCAGATGCAAATAGAAATTTAGTACAGAAATTTGTTAATAAATAGCTGTACTAAATAACAATATATTAAGCAGAAGTGTGCTTTATTTCAATGATGAATTAGTGTCTGCTGAAAATATTGTCTTGAAGGGAAGGAGAAATTAAATATTTCAAGAGATGCCTGAAGAGATGCTATAAAGTGCAGTGACAGAAGAAATATTTAATAAAATCCAGTTAACTTCTTTGGCATAGCAAAATAAAACAAAAATTAGGAACACAAACCAAATAATTTCAATTAATAAATGTTGTTTCTCTAAATCCACATTTTAACAAAACCAAGATTATATAATGCAACAATTTGCCACATTATGAACACATGACCAGACCTCCTAATGATACTTCAAAGATGGCTAAAGAACTACAATGCAGGGCACTGAACTAACTTAGTTGTGCATTTATGCACAAACCCAGGAAATTAAAAATTACTTCAGGATGACTAAGTTTACTTCAACATCTAATGAAAGAAGGGCAGTTCCTGGACAGCGCAAGCTATGTGAATGTGAACTTTAACTTTCTTAAGTGAAATTTCTGCAGCATATTCAATAGCCAGTTTAAAAAAAAAATAAACAAAAAAACCCCATCCTCCAAATAATGCTTGTAATTCAAAAGCCTGAAGTAAATCGGATCTATAAAAATAGGGATGATATCACACAGCATTTCATCTGTTTTAATAGGAAAAACACCATCATTTTGAGGACAATGGCTACATCTGGTGTAAGCTGCTACTGAAGAGTATTTCCATCTTAACTCAAGAACACCATGAAGTCCTCTGAGACATTCTGGTCAATTGCTTGAAACTTACATGATGTAGAACAGGAAAAAAAAATCACAAAAAGAAAGTAATGATCATATAAAGTGTCTCTATCATAAAAAATATGAACTTCATGGGAGAAGAGGAGAGACCATCCACGAAATCTGAAGAAGCTATTGTCCCATCTCTCCAATGTAATTATGATCCTTCTCCTCTACTTCAACTGGAAAAATTTGGAAGTCTTTGGAAAAGTAAACTTCTACAGACATAAAGGCTTAAACCTCCCCATTTACCATAACCAGCCCTAAACTGCCACCTTTAAGCAACAGAAAGGAGGAGGAAACTAATAAATGTTTAGAAGACACTATAGAGCAACAATTCTAGCACCACCCCCCCTCCAAAAAGTCTATTCTTGACAGTGAGCTAAATCAGCTCATAGTTGTACAAGGAGGAGATTATACATCTTTGCAACACCTCTCACAGAAACCATGAACTCAACTTTTTAGGCAGTTGAGGACTGTGTAAAAATTATTCTGCCTTGAACCACTTATCAGTCAGAATTGCTCTTAGAGTGGGAATTATTCAGGGAAAAAACTGTCTTCCCTGCATTTACCCAGACTTAGCATTTTTATGCTTATGTAATAGCACAAGCATGACTCTTATTTAGGACTTCTGTGGTTATTACTGCGATTTAAAGATAAAGAAAACCTAGTGGCCACATACTATTTTATAGTGTACCATACAAACATTACGGGAACTATTTGATTTTCTGATATATCATCTGCCAGGAAGAACCGCCGATGACATTCAAATTGCTCAAATTCTTCCCAATGTTACATGTGCTCATGAAATCAACAGAAACTGTATGCATAAGCATGATGGCACTGAGCACCAGATTAATGTAGAGCTGTGAAGATAAGGTTGCAAAACCGCAGAATAACTGCATTATACATGAAGATAAGCAATGTTTAAAGAGGATTTGGCAAGTACATTCTACTCAGCACTGCCAAATATTTCAGGCAAAGTCCCACATGTGGTAACGAAGAAAGCAAAGTTACCTAGTGCTAGTATATGAAACTTTGAGAATCCAGAATGGATTAAATAAATAATAATGGAGGGTTGTCCTTCAAAATCACAGCATGATTAAGAGCTGAATGATGAAAATGTCATATCTCAGCTAGTATTACTAAATAAGTTTGTTAAAAATTTATTAGAAAATCCTGATTTGGTGCCACTCAATAAAAACACACTTCCTTTCGTCCATTTACTGGTAATTAAAATTTCTTTAAATTAAATAATCCGTTTCTATTAAAAACCCAAGGAGTTTGTTTTCATCAAGTGAAAAAATAAAACAAAGCATTCAGGATGTTTATGTATTATTTTTATGTTTAGCTTATATTATTTATGACAGAATAGGGAAAACCAAAAGCATTAGATAAGAAAGATCTCTGCTTTCCACCAGACTCAAGCTCTTCCTTGAACAAATAATCTCCAATTCTATAGAACAGATCTTACTATTGAATTTTACACAAGCTAAATCAATTTGGTTAAAAATCACACAAAAATTATAACCACACAGATATTTCTGTGTCCTGCTCTCTAAATCTTCCTGACATCAGGAGAAACTCAGAGCTGTACTGGCAAAGCAGAGCTGTTTGTCTTTGCAGTGTGGACAGCAATTGTGTAAAAACAAGCTGTATTTCTATAGATACTGCTGAATTCTGGAACATCATGAACTGACAGCACAGGCTGCAGGTAGGACACCAGTAGGATTGCTTTTGCTTTTTCCTGATAAACTGCATTAAGAGCTTAAATGCTCAATTAATCCCTTCCAGACAAGTTTAATATTCCCAGTTTCCACTCCAAGTCATCACGTGCAAGGTTGTTTCAAAGACTCCCAAATCAGTATAAGCTCTCACAGCTTTCATTGCAGTACTAAACCCCCACCCAC
>NW_009634207.1:0-9284 GCF_000690535.1 Cariama cristata | reverse complement strand
CATCCCCCCCCCCCCCCCCCCCCCAGGTATTTGACAAAAGCATAAATCATTCTGATTGTTTGGATAAAGGAAAATGTACTGAAATATCTCCAGAAAATGGTACTGTTAAAAACACGTGATCATCTGAAATCACAAGGCCATGGTTTTCTATACCTCTCTCCATCCAATGCAGTGCTCTTTCTGTTTTAATATGTGAAACCAGAACAAATGATGAAATAAGGCCAATTTCTACTTTCTAACACAAGTTAAGACCTTCGTACGATCAGCGCCAACCTTACTGAGAACTGAGCACACAGAACTGGATTTACCCCTTTCTCAAGAGTTAAAAAGCTCTGTTCACTTGGCACTGACCCCAACCAGCAGCTCTGAACCCCTGGGTACAATGAAGACTCCTGTAGCTCCATGTTTTCTTTCCCATCAGGTGTACACTACATGGAATACGAGCTATTTGATGCAGTTAAGTTATTGCATAATTGTAGTTTAATACATTAAAACAGTACTGTGAGGTGCAACAGAAGAATATGACGATTGTATTTGGTGAATGTTTTGAATATTAAAAGCTATTTGCTCTATAGTGTTTTACCTGTTGAGGTGATCCACTACTGCACAGAAATAACTGCCAAATATGTGTTTCAACTCTTAAAATGAATATTGATAAATTTATTCAATATTACTAATCCAACCTACTGAATACACTTTCTTGCTCTTTCACTATGTCATTTTTCCCTAGTGGTCTTCAGTTTTTCTTTGGTACAAAAGACTTCAAGAAAAACATATTGTTCCAAAGGCCTGTTCATGTATTAAAATTTGCACTCATTAATTCAAATAAGTAAGCATAAAGCAAGTATACAAGGAGCATCAACATTGCTGTTCCAACTTACAGTAAATATAGTCATGATTCAACTACCCTCAGATCTAAAGTTTCACCATCCAGTTACGGAAGTTCTTACAGCTTCCCAGGATACTAGAAGGCTAATAAGGTACAGTAGGGGAAACTAATCTTTTCCCCCTCCTCCCACTCCCATTTCCCTCACTGTTAAGTTCATTATTGTATGGCAGCTTTTATTAAGGTCTTTACTATATACTGAGACAGGATTTTCCTACAGTAAAACAATAAATCTTAGACACTTCAAGAAAATAAGGTCCTGTAGCAATGTATCACTTACTAAGCTAACTTTGAAGTATGAAGGCATTTGTATCAGAATTATAAATAACTGACATTAGACCAGTAAAATCTAACACTACTTCTTTTTGCAGCTTACTCTAAAGACATTTAGAGGTGTTACCAGCTTTTCAGCACTGTTAAGGAGCATCTTTCTCACCACACACAGGTAAAAGAAACAGACAATTAAATAACAACTTGGCTCAAGACTACAGGTCAAGTCACAAATGACTGCAGAACCTAGATCTCCTGACCTGTGTTCTAAGTACTGCCAATATGGCAAGACACAAGTTATTATTTCACAAAAGTAAAGACGAGAGATGGAAAGGTGCTGGGTAAGAAGTAGAGAATTCATTCCTCACTTCCAGTTGAATATTCTTGTCTTTCTATTCCATGTTTCTGTTTGCTATTAAGCACTTCCACAGTTATGAAACAGCTTAAAACACCACAATGCGGAGACACCTATGGATTAGCAGGATTATTTTCATGTGATACATTTCTCATCAGGCATGTTGCAGAATGGAACACAGATCATGGAAATGAAAAAAGACTCAGGACAGATTTGGAGACCAGAGTTCTCATGCATAGCATCTGAAGAGGAGATGCTCCTTAGGTTTCTTTTCCCTTTCTTAGTATTATACCATTAAAGACACCCTCCTGTGAACAGTGATCTATTGTGAAAAAACAGACCATCTTCTGGTCTAAAATCATAACTGCTGTTTTTGCAAAGCAGTACCCTATGAAAGCAGGGTGAACTCATTTATTAAAAAATTCTTTTCCACTAGAAAAAAAAAAATAAAAAATCTGTACATTAGGGCTGGTAAGTCATTCTATGAATGCTTCCCTATTGGTATATTATTTGTAGGAAAGTCCAAGTTTAAATATTTTTATAATTAAATTATCAGTTTCATTAAGAAAGATTAAAAACTGCTTAGGATAGCTTACATTAATCTGTTTAAAGCTGTCTAATGAATGCTTAACAAAGCAGTCCATAAATAGAAACTCTTTTCTTTCTTTTCACTCTGATTAGTATATATACTACTGGGTTGTCTGTGAATTGTTTTTACACACTTACGATACCTCTGTCTACAAAATCAAGTCCTTTAGTAATAAGAAATTATTACATTAAGGATCTGCCTTCACTGCAGATGGTTCATGGGTTCAATTCAGGATCGTTTCACTCCATTTCATTTAGCCTACCCCAGCGAAGGTGGATCTACAGAAAATAGAAGACTTACCACTTTCACGTCCTATCTTTATCTCCTCCCCTTGATCTACTCTGTGTCCGCTCTGATGTTCCGTGAGCCACATGTGCTGATAGAACTTACTACCCTAGCAGAAAACTAATGCAGCAGAAAGAAGAGAGAGGCCAGCTCAGTCTCCTGGATTAGTACGTTGAACTGGCACAGTAGAAGGTCTGGGAGCAGGACAGGCCTGCGGTCCCATGCTCCTTCAACAGACTGACCAGAGACCACCTTAGGTTACCACTTTGTTCAAGTTCAGGATCTGGAGGCGTGGGAGCAGCCAAGCGTAATGCAAATCTGGAAGCCTAGCCTTAAATCTGCAGGGAAGACAATGAACAAGAAACATAGAGCATAGATAATTTTAAATGTTTTGGCTTGCCAGAGTCAAGAGATTGAAAGTCTACATTACAGACTAAGAAAATGGGTGCAAGAGAGACCTAACTTGCTGTAAACTGGAAAAACTTCCAGTCCTTGTGTGTCTATATAGCAAAAAAAGGGTATGATAGTAGAAAGAGCTAACATGATCTAAGCAATAGGCCTAAAAGAGTAGCCAGGGTGGCTGTAACACATGCTGGCAGAGTAAAAGCACCCCAAAGACAACACACAACCACTCTGGTTGCCAGCACAAGGTAAAAGTCCTGTTTCTATGCCTTTCTCACTGCCATTACCCATGCTAGCCAGGCTAAGCTAGCAGAAGCATGTCAGCACATGCTTTGGTCTCTCTTTTTCTTTGTAAATCTGCTAAAAAAGGGTTAGTGCTGCAGCAGCAAAAAGCAATCTAGCAGGGAAATTGAAAGCATACGTTGATGGAAGACCCTTGGCCTGTGCTATGACAAAAGATCATGCTCGAAATCCTTGTGTCTCTTCAGAAAGATAGCAAAGGAAAACACTGACTTTAACATTACTAATCTTAACAAAGAACAGTATATAGCCTTCAATCCTGCACAGGATGGGGGGGACAGAACAGCTGTCCACCCTGCAAAAGATTAGATCTCATGCAAAAAGGGATGAAAACTTTAGGTGACAGCTATTTAAGTACACAAAAACATTTCCCTCTAAATGATGTGATTGACATAACTGACTTGCATTTTAAGAATATACATAGGAACAATGCTGTTCTAAATAAGTTTGAAATAAAAATCATGAAGATTGTGGGCAGGGACAGACCACCAACGCCCACAGAGAAGGAACAGATGTCATGCATACAAGGGAGTGTAAAAAGTTCAGACATTGGAATAATATAATTTGCAGACACATAAAACTTGCAGTGAAGTAAAAAAAGGTTGCTGAGTTTGCCAGTCTTGGGACTCTGAGTCATAGATCTGTTACAATGGTGCCTAAGAGAACCACTGGGATGGAAATCAAGTTTTCCAGCAAAATATTTTTAGAATAAAAGCCCCACCTTATTAATTAAAGACACTGTGTGATGCTACTCATGATTTATCAGCCCCTACTAGTAAATGCTGAAAAGGGAAATAAATCTCATAAAGCAAAAACATAAGCCAATAAAATGCCTATGTACTTCGAAGGGATCCTCTTACAAAAAAAAATGTCCAACTATAAAGTAAAAAAAGGCAACTGTGCACAAAAATGGTTTCAGCAATACATTATCCAACAGCTATGCAATTATCATCATAAATGGTTTTTAAAAATAGTATTTCTTACTTAAACAGTGAGAATGTAAAACTGCAAGAAATAGGTACAACACCCTCGATTTAAGTTGCTGAAACGGTATTTT
Organism: Cariama cristata; assembly: GCF_000690535.1. Classification (NCBI taxonomy): domain Eukaryota; kingdom Metazoa; phylum Chordata; class Aves; order Cariamiformes; family Cariamidae; genus Cariama; species Cariama cristata. Next base: position 5,140 of record NW_009634207.1, on the reverse strand, counting down.
ACCTAGCTGTTACCTTAAATTTCAGATACAATTTTAGAGGCATGCTGCTGTCTGCATAATCCACTCAAATACTCAGTAACAAAAGCACTGTAATAAAACAATAATTAAATCTTAAATAGTTTTAACTACAATGCTTTGTCAAGGGTGTAACTCCACTACCTTCAGTGATATAATTCTCCATATACATTGTGTGCCCAAGATTTAAGTTCTCATCACCCATATATTCATAATAGAATTGTGTAAAGAAAAAATAAAGGACATTTAGGTTAAATCAAATTAAAATAAATCCATCTGAACCCTGAGATAAGTAGAAAGTTTGCAAAAGAACTGGAAAGTAAATGCACAAATCCTCTAGAACAAAGATAAAAATGTTTGCTTTGTTATAGCCAACTAATGAAGGCAAACTTCAACAACTACCTAACGCTTAACTGCCTACATATAAGCATCTGTTGCTATTCAGTAAGTACCAACAGAGGGGAGATCATGTGTGAAACAGGACAAAACTCTGAATCAACAGCACCTTAAATTTTAAGGTGGAAAGGTAAGCAGCAAAATTAACCCAATCTGATCTTGAAAAAACTCTCTTCCTCAAAGAACTCCATTAACAGAGGATTTGGGAAACAACATTAATTTTACAAACACATAAGTTACTGTAATAATCCATACAGAAATGTCACTTTGAGGTCATGTTCACACAGGAGGATCAGCAGTACTGGAAAGGGTAAAAGACAACATCATAATGCAGTCAAAGAATTAACATCTATCATGGAAAATATGCAGTAGGGAAGGCAATAATACCCATTATTTTTGGTGTTTCAAACAACAGATCAATTAGAAAGGTATTTAAAACCACTTGTACCTGCAAACCCTGAAGCTGGTAATAGTCCACAGCAGTTAATTAAACCAGTAATAAAGAATGGACTATGCTCTCTGTCACATTCACATTATTAAACCCTTTCAGTTTCCAAACTAGGGCAGCTCTATCCAAACTGCCCATGGAGAACAGCAGCTAAATCCTCCCTTGTGCTGCCGGATTGTCTGGGTGAGCATCAGCTGTCCTGGGCAAAACCGCTCCATGCTGCACTCCAGCAAGTCAACAACACAGCAGGCTGCGTTCCTGTGACCAGGAACATTTTTTGGCACTGTTTAGCTCCCCAGCCCTGACACAGAGGTTTGATTATCCATGTGTTTCACGCTGCGGCTCTTCCCATGTACCAAGGCATATTTTCAGAATCATAACTGCAATCGTGTGTTCATAAAGTTTTTCATAAACATGAGTGTCAAGCTAAAGAAATGGCCGTGGCTTGCCATGTACTTGGCACCAAAAGTTGAGCTGAAGATGTGGTTCTGTAGACCGGAGGGAATTAGATGTGGTGTTACAGATGGCAGATCACAGAGGGGACACCGCTGCGTGAAACTGCACTTCCCAAGTGCCTTAAAGCAAATTTCACTGCCAGCCTCTCCTTTATCACTCTCTCTCCAAATCTTCCTGCTGCCACCTCCTCCTCTCTCTTCCCAATGCTCTCCCAGCCTTAGTAATTAGAAAATAAAAACAAACTAAAAAGCATGTTAGAAGTCACTGACGGCTAAAACTAAGGTCTTTGTTTATCTGAAGAGAAACTCTCAGCTCCGTATTTTGAATAACCTTCTACAAAGATCTTTATTTTAAATCAATAATTCTTTGACTATCTTTTTCATCTTGTACTTTCAATCAGAAAGCGACATTGAACTGAGCTGGAAGCACCAGGACCAAGCACATGCAAATTTCTTGCCCTCTCTGATTAGATGGAATCATCTGCCAGTTCGTGGTCTAATGTTTAATACCGACATTAACTGGAGGGAAAAAGAAGACTTAAGAATGAGTGTCGCCTCTATTAAAAAATAATTACATAAAAACCAGCACAAAGTCTGATCAACAGTTTTAGTACAAAGGCTACGTTTAGATTTGCCACAGAACTGGCCATAGTAGAAGACTTTAAACCTTGTTTAAAGGTTAACAACAGCAGCAGTTGCAGCAATTCTACAAAATGCAGATTCAGGAGTTGTCAGGAGTTCATCTCTCTGCTGTTCCTTTTCAAAGTTCATGTTTTAAACATCACTTTCAAGGTCATATACCCACTTTTCAAACCAAAGCAATAGCCAAAAGACTAGCAATGACTATTTAATTTATTTCAGACAGTAACATACCACTCAATTTTGAACAACCCAGACATTTGATAATTTATTTTAAACCCTGTTGCATGACTGAATAATCCAGATGGACACATGATCTGGGAAATTCTGGGCAACTTAAACTCATGTAGCAGTGCACGAATGATGAAAAGCAGCTTTGCTACCTTCCTTGGAACCATTTATATTTTCTTATGTTACTGACATCTTGTATTTTAACTCAGGTCTTGAAAAAATCCACTCCACAATTAAGAAACTTTGTCATTAATTTTTCCAGTATCTAAACTAAAATTAGGAATACAGTGACAGAAAAAGAAATTTCTTGATGGTGTAACTGTGAACCCAATTCTCCATGTCTGTTCTAAATACACATTTTTAAAGCTACAGTCACTGTTCTGAGTCAAGAAGTGTCCCTAATGGCAAAATGTCTATTCCTCGAGAGATGCAGACAGCCTAGGTTGCCAGGAGTATGATATTGTCAGAGAGAATATCTGTGAGAGAAACTCGCCTGAGAACCCTAGAAGCAGGCTTGCCTCAACAGATACAAACGCATGAATTCTCTTGAGTGAGGATCCTTTGGCAAACATCCTTAGATTGGGTACCAGATAGGGTACTGCTTCACTCTCTATACAGAATTTTCTGCTGCTTTTTGCTTTTATGGAGGCTAGAGTCCAGATTATAGCCTCCTGCACCTTCCCCTACAGAAGTGGACTCTTAATGAGAGCGGTCTTTCACCTCTCTTGCATGCAATTTCAGAAAGTCAGCAAAAACTGAGCTGGGGAAGGGAGAAGTCTAGAGAGAAGTCTACGTCCAAAAGCACTGCAGATATAATTGTGATAATGAACCTTGCAACATCTCACTTCTTGGAGCCCAACTCCCAAGCTGCAACCTGCAACCCTCTGTTACAAAGCAGGGGACATGCTGGGCACTCTAGCTTACAAGAGAATTGACACCAGCCTGTACACAGCAGGGCAAGTGAGTAACCTTGCCAACACAAATGCTGAAAGAAAGGTTTAGCTTGTACGGTGTCCTTTACCAGGACTTAGATCCCTAACATCAGGTGTTGTAAAGGCGCTCAGGTCAGATCACAATTCACAAAATCTCCTAGAGGCAACTAAGAGTTCCTTTTTTGAAAAATCAGAGTGAGGCTTTTCCCTGAAAACCCAGTAAAAATAGAAGGTAACAGCAGTACTTCTTTCTTACCAGAATCCTAAAGAATAGGAATAGTTCAAAAGTTAGAGTCAGGTGCTGTTGAAAATGTTTCATGTGCACATTCACTGAGAGAGAGAAAAAAAGATCTGACACGCTTAGGCCCCCAGATCCCCATTCTTCAAAGCAGTCCCCTAACAGCCTGATGTGCAGCTGTCAATGCCTTGTTCTGGGAATCGAGAGAGATGTAGGCTGGAAAATCTTGAGGTTCAGAAAAGTACCTACTGCTACAAAATGGGGAGAAGAACAGCTTCTCTTCTTCCTCTGACCTGTTTATAAACCAAAGTGCCCATGGCTGCTTGTTTGTTTCTGCAAAGCGGAGTTCTTTTGAGGCATTTCTCACGCTGCTTTGATAGAGAAATACTTAGGGATCTTGTTAGGCCTCTTTATTCCTCAAATAACACATTGGCCCTTTTTGGGGCTCCTTTATCTGAACAAACTCAGATTTTTCTTTTCTACCAGCAATGCCCACCGCAACAGCTGCTATGTTGGCTTAGGAGAAAAGTCAGGAAATTAACTACCCTCTGATTAGTAAAAGGTGACCCATTCTACTTTAAAAATATACCACCTTGGCAAAGCAACAGTGGAAAGGCGAACTCAGCTACTACCCGTATTTTAATTGCTCTGCCAAAGAAAAGAATGCAATGCATTCTCCAGGGATGTCAATCATGGCAGTATAATTAGTTCAAACAAGAAGCACTAATAGATTTTTAGGGGAAGAAAGCGTTTTAGCGTGATGGCAAAAAAGAACACATCAGACTCATCGAGGTCATTAAGCAACGGTATTCCTCTATTTGCACTATGTTTGCTACCACAGTTTGAAAGAAGCAGCACAGCTGACAACTGGGAGAAGTATGATGCAATGCACTTACACCAAATGTTAACAAAGCCACTTGCCAAGTTTTCCTTCCCCAAAGCAGCTTCTACCAGTAAGTACCTATTTAAATCCCATGGAATAAAATCTGTGTCTGCACTATGATTTTTCCTACCGCAATCATAAAAACAAATTGAATGCTGAAGAAGGCAACGCTACAAGATACCTTTTTTTTTTTTTTTGCTTATAAATGTACGTCCTGCTTGTAGCCTAGCAACAAAAGCAGCAGTCTGTGTTAAATGGATAGAGCCTGCTGCTGGGGCTCTCTCCTCAAAACAGCAGCCATCTTTGGCGTGTAACTTGACGAGAGATTTCATCATTCTGCATTAAAGCTACCTCCAGATGTTAGAGGTTGTCTCAGCCAGCTCAGCAGTGTTGGCTTTCGATTTGCCACCTCTTCTCCCATTGCATGAGGTATATCGCAGAGACACGTCACATGCTCACTTCGTCTCTTCATTAAGAAAAATAAAGCTTCTTTGCTAAAAGAGGTAGTGCAAGCTCTTATTTTATTTCAGTCCCGATTGCTGCAAGCTTGTCTCTGCCCCTTATTTTTTACCCTCTCCAGCAAACTGAAGTAGGATTATCTAGCTCTACCCAGGCACGTTCGTGGGCCTCTTTTGTAGTTTTGCACTGTTTCATGTATCTTTTTCTGATAGGGTCCATACAGGCGATTTTTTAATTGCACATTTGTACAAAGCCAGTCTTCATACCCCCCACCCTGGCTCTCCCAATACACATTATAATCACAATAAATTATTTATAATTCAATAAATTAAAAAAAATATCAATACTCAAAATCCCTGCCTCCAGCAACCAGGTGTCTGACCTCCAAGTTATTCCCGTGTTCCTGCCTTGGGAAGGCCGATCCCCCAGGAGAGAGGCTTGTCT
>NW_009634206.1:0-8260 GCF_000690535.1 Cariama cristata | reverse complement strand
GCAGGGTAATGCCCATGTTGATGGGATGTTTGGCATCTGGGACTGGAGTCCAAATGGTCAATTAGGAGATTGATCATAAAAGCAGTAGTAACCGTCATTACAGGCTTCAGGCAAAACTTGGCTGATGTTGAAACACGAGCAGAATACATTCAAGCTTAAATAGGAGAGTGATCAGAAGGTTGGTCCCAACAAGAATCCCTAGGAGTCTAATACTGTGGACATAAATTAATACCACCAGTTTAAACACCTCAAAAATTGGAAGTAAATTACTTCAGACTCTTAGGACAGATGGTATCCACGCACCATTCAGAGCCAGAAAGCCCATCTCTCAGGGCAATGCCAGTTCTTCCCTCTCCTGTGAGCTGGATTGCAGCAGTGAGATGTTGGGACTGTTGCTTGATGCAGCTGTGAATTCCCTGAACCTCCTGGAACAGCAGATGAGAGAAGGGGAAAATAAAATTATTTTTGCCTGGGAACTGATGATTTTTCTGGAAGTACTGCTTCGGTTTCATCCAGAACACAACCAGCAGAGAGAGAAACTAGTTCGCTAACCCAGTCTCCTGCTGCATCGTCCTACAGTGATATAAATATGCCTGGAAAATGTCTGTAGTGTTTATTACTTTGAAGTCAAATGTGCACCGGTTATTTTCAGAAACATAGGAGAAGAAATGCTTTCTGGCTGGTTTTGAGTTGCTAGGTCATCTGACAAATTTCCCTTTCCCTGTCCCCCTGCTTTTATATACACATGGAAATGCAGACATGGATATTTTAATGTATATATTAAAACTAGACCAAATGTTGGTGTGCTGTTTGGAGATGTGTGGCATAGAAATAAATCACTGAGGAGAGCAAGGAAGGAACACGTGCTGCTCCCTGGCAGCTTTAGTTTGCTCAGGGCTGCTGCACAGCTGAGCAAGACACAGCTCCTGAACAAACAGGCAGGCAGGTGGGTGCAGATCAAACCCTACGGGCGAAAAGACCGTGCACTGTTGTCCTGTGGGTTTGACAGGGGATGTGAAGTGTGTTTAGGGAGTAGCTGGAGGGGGTTCAGCACAACGCTGCCGGCTTCAAATGGGTAGAGGGCTCATGGCAAGGAGAGGGGAGAGGAGGATTGGTTTCTTCATTTCCCAGGGCGATGTGGTTGAACAGGGGCTGCAGCCTTGGGGGACCCTGCAGAGGAGGCTGCTATGGAAGTGGTGGAGGAGAGGACATAGAGGACAACCAGGCCAGCTCCTTGCCTTACCCAACTGTGTGAAAGTGTCCCAGGACATCAGTGCCAAACAACCAACCGCAGTGAATCAAGACTTTAAAGAAAACACAAGGTTAAAGAAGATTATTGAGCTCTTTTGTTTCCCACATGTCGGGTTGCTATTATTTGCTTTCTGACTCTTATGATTAGATAAAACAAAAAAAGCCCTTGAAAAGGTGACTTATGTCTACCCAGGGCCATGGAAAGTGGAGGTGCTGTTCTCACAAACAATGAGATATTGGACCTAGCACCTCGCAGAAAGCACCAGGGACTGATCCCCCATCTGATGCCACCAAGAGCAAGCTAGTTCTGCTCGGGGGCACCACACGCTTTCCAAATCTCTTCCTTTCCCTCAGAAAGCTGGTGTTGTCCTGTCTGTGACATGGGGGCAAGGCTAATTGAATAGCTCGAATGCTAGGAGAACAGCTATGTGCAAAGCTCCTTGAGAACATGGCCTGCTCATTACACTCGTTATCATTATTCATGCCTTTCCAGACACAGAGTAGATGGACAACCACATGGCCTCCAGAGGGTTTTGGGCACAGACTTGTGCACTGATAGAGAGGAGAGCTGAGACCAGGAGGAGGGCAGGGCCTGGGGCTGTCTTAATTGAGTGTTAATGGGTCCCAACTGGGAGACAGGCTCAGCTGGGTACCTATTACCCTAACTGATAAGAAGCTTTGATTGGATCCTAGGAGGAAGCTCGTTCCTCGCTGAACTTACTAAAGGGAGGCTGGAAAAGGAAATAGCTGTTGCTTAAAAGAGGGGTATTGGATCCTAGGAGGAAGCTCGTTCCTCACTGAACTTACTAAAGGGAGACTGGAAAAGGAAATAGCTGTTGCTTGAAAGAGGGGAAGGTTTTGGTTATTATTTTTTTTTTTTTTTTCAGTCATTATGATTTGGAAATTTGCTATGAAGCAAGTGGAAGGATTGAAAAACAAAACCAAAAGGCCTGAGTGTGGTGGGGAATAAGACTGCAGCAGAGCAAACAAAAATGCTTAGAAGAAAGTTTCCCAGGGCAGGTAGGAGAAGAGAGCCTTGGCAGGGCTTCTTAATGGGTGTCTGCTTGTTCAATGACTTGTAAGGGAAAACTAGAGCTGCATCTTTCTGCTTCTGCTGTGGTGTTTCTCCAGCAAGCGAGCGGAGCTGAGAGGGGAGTGTGCGGAAGCTACAGGCTGTAGGGAAGGGGATGTGATGGCTCTGGCTCCCTCCTTGCTTGGTCGCAGCTGCAAGATGCAGAGCTGTCTATATGGCTTGCGGGGGCTGGTGTATACTGGAAGGCAGGGTCCCCAGAGGCCTGCAGTAAGATGTGGCTCATCTGCACTTTGGGATGAGGATGCGTATTTGAGCTTGGGATAGCTCTGTACTTGCTGCTGTAGAAGTATCGAGCTTCATCTCAGTGTTGTGTGGGGAAATGGGGTCGGGGAGAGCAGCTTTTTTTTCTATATGTCTCTAAGCATGCTGGCAATACTGATGTGGATGACAGGTTTTGCCTTAAAATGAGATGGTTTCTTTCCTCCTGGGACCTGGTTATTACAGCTTGTTCACAGTCAGAATAGATGAATCCAAAGGAAATAGAAACTTCTAGTTGTCTTTGAGTCTGTCAGAGTTAACCTTTTGCAAATAAGAAGGAAACTGAGGCACGGAGAGGTTGTGTACCAAATGCAATCCAGCAAGACTAAATTAGCTCTATTCTGCTAGATAAATCAAGACTGTAACCACAAGAGCACATCTGGTGGTGGAGACTCTTTGCTGTTTATTTTTTGCTTTTGTTTCGCTGAAAATACTAGAAATTTTTCCTTTGCTTGCCAAATCAATCCATGACCCTAACTCTATTGAGAGATGGTACCTTTGGTGTCTCAGTCAGAGCCCTTTAAATCCTTCACATAAAGAGTTTTCCTTTCCTGTAGGAGGAAGGAGTGCAGCAGGCATTGTACAGTCTTGCTGCAGTGCCAGGCACTCGTAATAACCTCATTAGAGGATCCCCTCTTCCTCTCTTTCTCTCTAGGATCATAAAGCACTTGCAGATGTGAAGGCAGCTTCCAAGCATGGCTCACCTGGTCTTTGCAGTGTTTGGTCTTGATGCAGCTCCAGGGAGCTCTTTAGAAAGCTCTTGTAAAAGTATCAAAGGGATGACTGGATGCTTTTGTTAGGGTGGATGTATTGCCTCTCGTTGGGCTTTCTGGCCCAGGCTTTGTTGCATTGTTAAAACTTTATTCTTCCATGAGCAGCTAAGGTGGTTGGGCAGACCAAAGGTCTAGTTTGCCCAGTAGCGTGCCTCTGAGGCTATACTTTTGTACTTGTTAGTACTGGCTTTGTGCATTGGGCCAGTCATCTGATCTGGATCACCTGTTGACATGTACAGAACTTGCACTGGTTTTACACTTGTATACTTAAGAAGCAGGCGTGTAGGAGGTTGGATGCTATTTAATGCAACACAGAATGCAACATAGACACCTAATCTATCAGAATTAATCTGCCAGCGTTTTTGGAGCTGGAGGAATAAGTTTTTATTGGAATGGTACTTTACACCATTTTATATCATGTCTTTGAGCTATAACTGGGCAACAAATGTTGGACTTGATGCATTTTTTTGAATCACAGTATTAGATGGTTAATATTAGATGCTTTTGGAAAGAGGATCAAAAGGGGTCAAGTAAGGAGTGGTTGTCCTCATACTAATATCTCAGATGATGTTAAACAAACAAGAATGGCCATAACCATATGAATTTTATCTGCCTCTGCCGGTGAAAAAGGAAAAGTACAGCAGACATCAAGGAAACCAGCACAGTCTCATCCCTGAGTGCACACTGCTGACTTACCAGCTTTTAAATTGCTGACAAATGACAAGCTCCTGTAATGATCCAGTTCAGAGGGTACCTTCTTGGAGAAACACAGGGATGCTTCTGGCAGGGTCATTACTGGAAGTCGTTAATCACTGATTTGATATTCAAAGCTGATGGCGAAGTCAAAGCAGGTCAGCCTGCTAATGGTCATCAGCGGTGGCAAGGACCAATTTCCATAGAATTATTGTCAGTGCAAGCAGCAATAAGCAGCTCAGAAAAGGCAATCTTTTATTTTTAAATGGGAACCAGTATGGGGTGGGCTGTAGTGGCAGAATGAACCGCTGCCTGACAGGAGGCAGATTTGCTTCTAATTGGGAGAGGCGAGCAGTCAGGAGAGATGCAGCTGTAACTCCAGGGGCAAGCAACATTTCCCAGCTGAGACCATCTGCTGTCATTTTCAACAGAGAAATTAAGGTAATGCTTCTGGTTAGCATGAGGGAGCTGGTGTGCGTCATGGGTGAGCATCGGTTTGGGGGGGTGAGTCTGTCCTAGTGACTGGAGAGCAGTCCTTCCTCGACTGCCTGCTCCAGTGTGGGAGTTGGGCAGAGCTGTGTGTTGCCCAGTTCAAAGGTGGAAAATAAATGCTTGGAACTCTTGGAGTTGTTGCTCAGCCCTTGTCTGGGAGCACGCTGTCCAGGAAGACTACAAAATGCCTGGTTTTATCCAGTACAGCTCTCTTCTGTTAGCCCTCAAGACACCCCAGGAGCAACTAAGGCAGGTTCATGGCGTGTCTTCCCCTAGTCCCACATGGTGATAAGGAGCACAATTGGTGTTAACTGTTGGTTTACTAACATGGACAATTTGCTGTGGACTCTCTTGTTTGTGTTTGATAGTTTCCTGCTCTGTTAAAGCAGTTGAGTCAGTTTTCAAAGAATGTGAGTTTAGAAGTATTTTGATACTTAGTTTTATTTTTTAAACACCTTGGTGAGTGACTTTCCCTCAAACGTTTTCATTCACTTTCCTTAAAAGTGAAATGAGAGCACTGATTCTCACTGGGAATCAGCAGCAGTGCTGCCCAGTTACAGTTCAAAGAGTTGAGGGGTTCTCCAGCCTGCACTTATTCCTGTGCTCGTGGTTGGGGAGCTGCTGTGCTGATGGCTGTGCAAAATTGGAACAAAAAGACTGTCCCTACCCTATAAATCTCCCTGTCTAACTCCATCCTGTTCTCAGACATTTTTCTTTGGGGAAGAAAGATGCCAGCATCATGTTGGGGGTTGCTCATTACTCTGAATTATTGACTCAGGGTATGTGAATCTGAGAAATCTTAAAATTATTTCTCTACAAAAGCATATGTGGTGCGAGAACAATACCTCTGGAAATGGAGAAAGCAGGACAACAAACGCTGTTTGATCACGCTGACCTTTGCTAAAGGCAGGTTTCCATCTGTGGTTGAGGCAGGAGTTTCATCACCCTTCACTTCTCTGCCCCTGTGCTCCAATGGCCTTTAGCTGGTGCAAGTTTTACTGAAATGGACACACATGTACTAGGAATTGGACTTGAGACCAGCAATTAATTTCACATAATACCTTTGTTGTCCCTGACTTGGACCAGATTTGAACTGGTGACCTGGAGATGAAAGTCACCATAGTCCCTTAATAGTCCCCCCAGGCAGGCAGGCAGCCTTCTTGCTGGCTGTGCTAAGAAACCATGGCCAGGCTATTTCCCTGCCTCACTCAAGTTTAACCCTCTCCCACCCCCCTTCCTTCTCCCCACCTCCTCCAGCTCTCCTTCGCCTGCTGGGCATGACCAGGATAAAAGGAAGAGCAATGAGAGCCATATGCGAAGCCTTTTAACCCCTCTGCAATGGCCTGTGGTGAGTCTGGGTGGGGCTTGAGCTATCTTGGGGTCCTCTGGGTTGCTTGAACCTCTGTACACAGGTTTGAGGGGACTGCATCAAGTGGAAATGTATTTGCTGGGAAAGAAATGGGAGTGTTCAGGAGTAGAAGACCTGTAACTGGCACCCAGCACAAGGCTCTCACTGGTTCCTTTTGTTCTTTATCTGATGCTCATACAGTCTTTACCTTGCTCTAGTCCCCTGCTTCTCCCCATGTGGTGGCAATAGCTGCTGGAAAGAATTGGAAAGCAAATTCCCAGCATCTGTGGTGTGGCAAGTCTGAGTGCAAACACAAGGAGCTACACTTTCCCATAACGTTGTCTTCAATCCCCTTCCTAATGTAGACTAGGAAACCCCTCTGGCCTTGCATCTTTCAGACAAGATGCAAGATCATCCATTTTCCTGCCCTCTGTGTTGCTAAGCCATAAACCTGGAACTTCAGAAGCTGGTGTAATACTGACATGCCCTTGGGTGGGGAGGTAAATTGAGTGTGGTTGGGTTTTCACTCTTTCCTTAGCCAGGAGATTGATAGCTGAAGCTTGCCTTGAGGACCTTCAGAAATAGTGCTTGAAATGTATTTCTAAAAGGGGATTAGGCAAACCTGAAAGTATTCCTGAACAGCTCCAACTGAACAGAGCAGGCAGGGAGTGCCTGTTTGCATGTCTCTTACCTTGACTTACCTTTGGCCTGCCTCCTTGCCTCCTCTTGATGTCCTAGGGCTCCTTGTCTGACCCTGACTTTGCAGGGGAAAGGCAGGAGTGTGATGCCCTAACTGAAATCCAGGCTGTGTGAGGAGCGAAGGGGGGCTGTTCCCATCTGATGGCCAAGCAATGCATGCCCTTGTGAAGTATCAGTAGCTGTCATCCTGTTCCCACCAATGTCCAGGCCTTCTCTGGGATGAGAAGTAAGTCCTCAGTCCTGGTGAGAGGTCTTGCTTCCACTCACAGCAGAGGTGCCATGTTTTGGACTGCATCCTCACCAGTGACAGCTGGGTGTGCTAAGTGCCAGGTCTTGTTGCTGTGGTTGCATGGTGGGGAGGTGGGGTTCTCTGAGGTGTGTTTTATGAAGCTTAAAATCCATGTGAGGGGAAGGAAAAGTGAACTACATCCTAAGAAAATGCCTCAGTTTGGTGCTAGCCAGAAAGTGTCTTGCTGTGGTCTGGTGAACACCGAGAAGTGATGGACGTGCTTTGGCAGCAGAAGGCAGCAGTGAGGTTTGTGCTGCAGAAAACTCCCACCCTGGAATGCAAAGGATTTTATGGGCACTAATAAATTAAACCTCATGTGTTGACTCTAAAAATGCAGTGGTAATGGTACAGCCTGAATTTTCAGATAAGGGCAGTGGAGCACAGAGTAACGTGCTCGTTTCTCTGAGGTTGCAGGACCATCCAGCAGTATGGGTGGGATGATACCTGGGAGCCCATCTCTGCTGCACAATGGCTTTTCCTCCAGGCTCTCGCTCCTTCCCACAACATATCCAAATATTCTCTTCCAAAATCTTCCCTCTGATTTTCATCTAGCAGTACATGGGGTACTTGTTAGTTGTCTTTGACAGGTCCCTGAGAAAACCAGGCTTTATTGTCATTAGCCTGGCATCCTCTATCCAGAGGAATTCGTCTCCACTGGAAAAAAAGTTCTGGAAATTAGAAAAATGCTGAAAACTCCATATGTCCCACTCTGTTCTCTGGAGCTGTGGCTGCTCAGCAATCCCCCCTTCGAGGGCTGGCTGCCAGATTAGTGACATGAGTTTGTTAGGAGGGAGAACATGTTTCTGCAGGTCCCATGCTGAGGAGCGTGCAGGCAGGCGGGAGCTCTGCAAAGCCTTCCATGCCTCCCCACCAGCTGACACGGAAACAGGAGAGGCACCCTTTCCCCAGCTAATGTTTCTTTTTTTCTTCAGTCCTATCCCTCTTTCACACATGTCTTAAGGACCTTAAAAAGTCTTGCATGTGGGCTCTTGGCCCTGATGAAGGAGAAGCTGCCTGCAGGCAGAATAACCCCCTCTTGGACAGCTGGATGAAGACATCACTCGTCAAGCATCATCCCTCTCCAGGTAACAAATCTCTTGCTCCTGCTTTGCAGGAATGTCTGCAGTCACACGTTCGCACCTGAGGCTGTCAGCCTTCAAAGCCCGTTCTGCCCCGCACCCCATGCTCTCCTGGGCTGACCCCCTCCCTGCTCCCCCGGGAGGAGGGAGGGTGCACATGTGTTGGTTTGGCCCCATGCAGCCTGAACAGGCTCCCATCCCAGCCAAGCACCTCCCAGGTGTCAGGGCAGTGAGGAAATCTCAGCACAGGGCAAAAAGGAATCATAGAATCACAGAATGGTTTGG
>NW_009634205.1:15963-26594 GCF_000690535.1 Cariama cristata | reverse complement strand
ATGGGAAGGACTCACATTGGAGAAGTCCACAGAGGGCTGTTGGCCATGGGAGGGACCCCAGGCAGGAGCAGGGGAAGGGTGTGAGTCTTCCCCCTGAGGAAGGAGTGGCAGACAGCGGGTGATGAACTGACCCCAGCCTCTATTCCCCATCCCCCTGCACTGCTGGGGGGGAGGAGGGAGAGAAAATCAGGAGTGAAGTTGAGCCCAGGAAGAAGTGAGGGGGGAAGGTGTTTTAAGATTTGGGTTTATTTCTTATTACCCTACTCTGATTTGATTTGTAAGAAATTAATTTTCCCCAAGTTGAGTCTGTTTTGCCAGCAATGGTAATTGGCAAGTGATCGCTCCCTGTCTTTATCTCAACCCACGAGTCTTTCCTTAAATTTTCTTTTCCCTGTCCAGCTGAGGAGGGAAGCAATAGAGCAGCTTTGGTGGGCACCTGGAGTCCAGCCAGGGTGAACCCACCACAGCTGGCAAACAACATGGCTATGCTTACACGTGCCAGTGGAAAACCTGATGTCTGCCACCTGAAACATTCATTTGGTCAATGCTATACTGCAAAATACTCCAGAACTAACTCCATGCATTTGAATTACCAAAAAAAACCCCTACGAGAACATCTGAATCATTAAATTTAAATGTCTGGGACTGCACTCTCTTGGTTTCCTAGAGCTGACTTCCAGTGAATTTGTTGTCCATCTCTGCTGGATCTTTAAAATTCTGAAAACACAGAAGAACTTCCATATTCGTATAAAACCCCACTTCAGGCTACTTGAGTCTAATTAAACTTTGACCCACTATGAAAAGGAACCATTCTTTGGATGAGAGCCTTATACAGTTATCTGTCTAAAATACATGCTGTTCAATTCCTGTGTCACACACTATTGTGATTGCATCTCTTATACTGTAAAAACAAAAAACCACCAAAACCCAGCATACTTTACATTACTTGCATATATTTTAAAAGAGTATATAATTTAAAACAACCGCTTCAGGAAATTAATATTGCTTATTAAGGAACGTATTTTTCTCACAGTCCTCCATTCACTTTGAAATAACACAAGAATTTGTCAATCACAAACCATTCAGCAGATAGCAGAATGATAGTTTGACATGCAAAGAATTATTAGGAGTTTGAATGACATTTACTGGTAAAATGTGAACATCTTCATTTTAACTGCATATTTCTACATCACAAAGCAGATTTAGTTTTCTTGTAGCTGGAAAACTAACTTTTTGTAAATTCATATTCAGCATACTGTTATATAACCCTGATCAATATTGTTAACTTCCGTAAGTCTTGAAATTTTTGGTAATGAAATCTTCTATTAATAAAAATAAAGTATGATACTGAACCAAAGTCTAGAATTTTGAGCTTTGATTAGGAATATTAGTAACTTCTTTGAATTCAATAAGTAGCTTTATCTGTTCAAGCATCCAGAAGACATGCTGAATGCATGTATAAGAAGTATTTGCATTTCTTTTACCTTTAAATTGTTAGCTTTCCAGTAGATTAGAATATAAGTATGCAGAAATTTAAAGATATGGAAACTCAAGCCCTGTGAAGCCATTTTCAACAAAATTATTTTAATTTATTCAGGATAGAAATGCAAATAAATCTTTTGAACACATACTGAGTGCAGAAGATTGCAATGAGACTTCAATATAATTATAACATGGAGGGGAATGGAGTGAAGCATTAGTGTGGCAGCTTGGAAAAGAGACCTAAGGATACAGCCATCAGATAAGCACTAACAGGGTTCACAGTGTTTTTCAATCAATGAGTAGCAACAATAATTTTCAAACTAATATCAGAAAAAACAGCAAAATAATACAACTCTCATTGACAAGCCCGATATAAAATAACATAGGTTAGTTAAGAAAACAATAAAAAAAAATTTTAATGTAAGGCAGATGAGAGCTGCTAGTATGCTTTGTTGTTACTTGAGAATGAGAAGACCTTATGTTGGGTACAACTGTCTGATCTCTTACGCACCCTCCTTTTGCCTCTTCCTCTACTCCCAAAGATATTTTATGCAAATATAGGAAAGAGGTCTTTCAGATGCATCAGGCATTTTACTTCTGTCTGGGTTCCTCCCAGACAACAAATATTTATTCAAATATGTTAAGCTTTATATACATATATGGACAGTGGAAGAACACACACTTATAATCAGATATAGCACTAAAAACTATTGCAGAGTTCACACAGAATGAATATGTTCACACAGGCCATCACAGTTAATGAAATTAGCTAGATATCCACCAAAATAAAACTACTGAAAATTTAGTCATTTAGCATAAGAAAAGACCAGAAAAGGGATGACCCTTTCCTCTTCCATTTCTGTTATCATAATCCCTTGATTCTCAGCAGTAACGAAGAAATAATCTGCACTTATTTCTTTTGGCATTTCATTATTTAAAATATTTAATACTATTAAAGAATTATAGAGAAAATTATTTTTTTATTGCTTAAAACACATATTGAAGAAAACAGAAATTCCATTAAAAATTTATTCCAATGTTGTTTAGTTTGGATACTAATGAATACATCCACTCTAATTAATATTAAAGTGGTTCTATTTACTGAACCTCACAGACCTTTTTCTTCTTTTCCTTAATTTTAATTTACCATGGCAAATGATATCAAAATCCCTCAGCAAACTCTGTGATAAGATCAACATCCTTTCAAATACAAAAAAGGACACATATCACTTTAAAGGTTGTAAGGAAAGCTAGAAAAAAAGCAATCGGGTAACAGTACACTTCAAAAGATACACTGCACAGGAGGGAATATATTACTAAATAGAATAAAATTCTCAGTTGTTTTCTAGCCTGAGATTAACTCATTTCATCTGGCTTCTAGTCAATAACCATGAATAGATACAAGGGGTCCTCTCCCTTACAAATACCGACATACTTTAAACCAGAAAAGCATGCCAAAGAGAACACTGTATCTGACTTTTACCATGTTCTAAAGCCAAAATGGCTTAAATTTAAGAGTCATGTTTACTCTAAAATGCAGTATGATTGGGTGCGACATGACAGTACTCTCTTGAAAGGCTTAATATGGCAGTTCATCACAAAAGGAACCTAAGGGAACATGTTAAAATTGTGTCACAATATTATTCTACTTGTACAATAGGCCAGCCCAAATTTGATGAGAGAAAGCAGGTCTGCATGGAATGTAAATCCTGTCAGTCACACCTGATTAAATTTGTAGGAAAAGAATGAAGTTCAAATTTACTATCCCATCAATGGTAGATCTGATGAAAGAGATACACTTCTCCCCACCATTCCCAGCAACTTGTTGCTCCCTCTACCACTATTAAACACTTCCACTCCCTCACTCATTCTGGCTCATCCTGCCCCCTCATGGGCATTGAAATGATCAGAGTCTTGGAAACTGCCAGAAGCATTGGCTTCTGTCAAAAAGAAACAAACCCAACATACCCCACAAATCTAGCTTAAAATACAGCTACCTGGAAAATTAAATATATGTAAGAGAAGACATCTTCCAACAGGGGAAGATCCTTTTTTACCACATCCTCTTCTTTTGGACCTTCTTCTACCACTTCTACTACCAAAAGGAAATAAAACATGGAAGACCTGTAATGCCTACACCTTTCAAGGCACGACTGGCACAAGCCACTCAAGTAACTGTAAAGCATATCTGACATTCAGGAAGAGGGTAGTACACAAGGTCTGACAGTGACTTTCAAGTTGAACAATCAACTTTAAGAGAGGTTATGAAACTGCTCTGTGTTCAGCTACAAGGGCAGGGGAAAACCAAAGAGGATCCAGTTCATGTGTTTCACAAATGTCATGGCTGCAGTTCGCCTCATAAAGGTACATATCCAAGGAAAATGCAAATCACCTTAAAGTAACTGGAAAATCACATTCAAGAAAAGCACATGGGGAAGACTGTGCAATTCAAATTAAGCCCTTTTTGGGAAATTGAAAAGAAGGTGCCAGATCTCACATAGTGCAAATGAAACAAGCACCTCAGGCAAGCCCTGATATTCCCAGTGCTCTGTCATGTCTATTAAGACCGCGAAAAATGCTTTTTTGGGGGGAGCACTTCAGCTTGACTTCCTATTGTCAAAAGGAAGACTTTGCAGCTTTTAGTTGTACTTCTGGACTGTTCTACAATTTCTTCAGATTCTGAATTACAAATAAGCAGTTCAAGTGGCTTAGGATCATTTTGTAGTGATGCTACAAAAGAGAAATTTTACTTGTTTCAGTTGGTGTGGATTTCCTCAGACATGACTAAGATTCAAATTCAGGTGAGCAAATGGTTTGGCTTACAGTAACATAGTGAGTTTAAAACCAAAACCACGCAAACAACCCAAACCCAAAAAACCCAAGTATAATAGCATTTTTTGAAATTTCATCTTAAATGAAGAAGAAATTCAGAGGAAAATCAAAATACTTGAAAAAATGCACATTTACTTTTAAAGAAGTGTGGTTAAACTAGTTCAACTATTATCGATACTCATTCAGGATTAAATTAATTCCATGCACCTTAGTTCACTTTCAAAATAAACATAAATTAAGGAAACTAATTTTGAAAGCATTCTGAACAAGGATTTAATGCAATTTAACTAATCCACTTCAAGTCTAGTTAGTGCAGATTAATTTTTTGAGTGTCCTTGTGTAAACAAGCCCAAAGATCTTGGAAATGCTATCATTCAGAAAAACTTGGATAGTTTTAAGAGCACACACTATAATGTATGTAAAACCCTCTATAAAGAGAATTAGCTTTTACTACAGCTTTCTCTTTTTTCCTGCTTAATTTTGTTTTAAAAGGGGACATTTGCATTTAAATTACTAAATTTGGATTTTTTTTTTTCCCTTTTAATAAATCAATTTCTCTCTTCCAGTGGTGGTGTTAAAATGGGGATAAGGATGTACTTTTAGACTAATACTAAAAATAATCACAGAGGGACATTTCCAGCTAAGTCTAGAAACAGTCATAATAAACAGGCATTTCTGCATACGTGAATATTTATTTTTATATAGGAAAGAAATTTAGCATTTTCCAGAACAATACAGGTTTTTATTCTTAAAAAAACTAAAAAGAAGTAGTGCACTATGTGAAATCTGTGGTCATTTTTGCTATTTTCAATGTTTAACCCTTATCTGTATCTACACATAAACCAATCTTAAACATTGCAAAGTAATATGTTAATTCACTTTCACATAAAAATTCAAGCAGGTAGTAAAATATTCCAAAATTATCCATCGCTTACAGGAAATGCCAAGACTACCTTGCTTACAATAATTCTCAGGCCATGCACAGCAAGAAGGAAAAGAGGAACAGAATTCTGATCTAAACATGGAGGTCTACGGACATGACCTGACTGCCAGACAACTAAGACCCAGGTCTCTCAGCTTCAGCTGCCTTTACTATGCTGAGGCCATGCCTGAAAAAACACTCACTTAAAAACACTAAGAAAGGTTGAGCTCTGCTAAAAAGGAAGACGACTGAACAGATAACTAAATACTTGGAGATACTGAGTACTTCTCAGTAAGCAAGTCCATAATATCTTAAATTTGGTAACAAGTTCATTTAATTCAGTTAGCAAGAAATCCTGCAAGCTAGGGCAATGCTACCTCCTCCGAGCCTGTTTTCACTTGTGCATCAGCATGGCCTTTCACAACTTCCATCCCCTAAAAGGCTGCCCACTGAGCTGCTCCCGCAAACGCTTCCAAGGGTATTTCAGTCAGAATGTACCAGATTAGCAAAGCCCTAATATTTAAACTATTGACTACAATCTGATTGCTGTAATAGACCAGAGTGCATTCAGAGAAGGCACTTCAGGTACCACTATGCTCAGAGCTATCTGGCAGAGAAAAACATTGAGTTGAAGACTGGTAAGACAGAGCAACCTCTTCCAGCACAACTCCCTGCTGAATGCACCTCAGTCTACATCTTAACATGATCAGTGTTAGACCTCGATTTAAGCAAAAACTAAATACGTTTCAAACAACTGAGAACCAGTTCAACAAAAAATTGTTTCTGAACTTTAATGAAATGGAGTTGCTCCAGAAAAAAATGCATGCTAAAAATATTGGAATGAGAAATTCTTTCTTGTGATGCCTTTTAAGTGAAACATTCAGGTACTTCATGGGGCATCTGTGAAGGAAGTTACTTGAATTTTTAAAAATTAGAGTACAATCACTAAATTCAGAAGTCAATTATTTGCTCTCAATCTGGTCAAAATCATCCCTTCTTGCTCTTCCTTCCCTTAAAAGTAACCAGCTCCTGTGACAACTAATTTACTGCAGATATCTTTCCTGGTACAGCATACTTCTTTGTTTGTACCCATTCAGATCTGTTGAACAGCACAATCAACGTAAAGCTAATTCTATGTCTAATCTTAATCTCCTCAACATGTAAGTGGGAAAGGGAATTAAGTAGTAGATATGCAATGCATTATTGACAAACTGGCAGAGGAGAGAAATAAAGGAAATGCTGAAGTCTCAACCAAAGAGCTCAAGGGATCTCCTTTCCCCTTCCTTTCTTGCTCCCTTGTTTAGGAGTGGGTCATAATTATCCTATGGTAAATAGACTGGGAACCATTTTTAGGTCACTGACAAAATATTTAAGTGAGAAAGCCTAGAGCAATCAAATCATCAGAGCTTTTCTTACAGCTGGGATGATCTAAATCCAGGCACTCATCAGTTTAAGACTGCATGGCATGTATACAGCTACTTTAAAATTAATCTGCACAGCTTTATCACTTCTGCTGTCAAAAACTAGTAAATTCTTATAATTTGATTTCAACCTAAAACATCTTAGAATCTGACTACAAGTGTTACTATTTTAAGATCCACTTGCAAATTGAACCTGCAATCATGTTCAAGCAAGGACAGATTTGCAAGTTCTTGTATCACTAGTTGTTTCAGCCAATAATCAAACAGACCAAACAAGTGCAATTTTAAAAAAAAAGTAAATTAATGCATTTTCAAAGCACTTTTGAAAGTTATTTTCATACTGAAATGCTTCCAGGAAAGCTTGTAACCTAAAACTCTTCTTGGTATCAATTAGTATAAAAAATTACAGGCCACAAAAAGACTGATTGATCTACTTCCTGCAGTTCAAAAAAAAAATAATCTCATGACTCATGAGCATAACAGGTGCAAAAGAATTAAAGTCAAGGAGAGCATGCCACACTACCAATTTCAGACAGCTTTGCATTGTAAATACATTTAAATATAAGCATTTGGCAGGGGACAGGACCTTATCTTGCCCACCCATCACTGAGCTAGTTCATGTCGCTAGTACTGCTTTCAGAGACAGGCTGGAATTTTTGTGTGGTTTCTCATGGAAGACTTAAATTTATAAGATGATGACAATTTTCATGGTAGACATTAAACTTGAGGAATTCTGGGAGATTGGATGAAGCAGAGAAAGAAAAATCCTTATTGAACATAAAGAAAATTTTAAAGATAAAAAGGTATTTCATTCAGAAAATGTAATTATTTATCTAATTAAAGCAAATAGTGCTAAGGCTAAAAAAGCTAAAAGATCAATAGAACATCAAGATCTTAACTAAATCCAGTTATCACAGAAAATGTAAAACACTGATGGGAGAAGGATGTGGAGAATTTAATCACTCAATATGACTGCTTCATGCCAGCTGTATGTAATTTGTATCATCTGCCTGTAAAGTAGACACCTTAATCAATAACAGTTTTCAAAAGCCCTTGCTTAAACCAAGACTTATTTCTGGATCTTCTGCATAACAGTCTTCATTTGACTTCATTGCTTAAAAACCCAATCACTGCTTTTCAGATTTGTACAGCTTAACTTTTGTTACGACAATTCCTGAAAGAGGCTGCTTCCTCAAACACATTCCACCTCCTTCCCCCAGGTCTTCCTATAATTATAACAGAGTCTAGTTAGTTAAGTATGAGATTGAACAGTAATTTATACACACACAACTAGAATGGTCTGGAGGCTGTGTGATTTCACACTACTCTCCCCCAGATGCAGATCAGTGGACCTCATAAATAGTGCTAGGATGACACTGCAGGTTGAGATATTCACCTTCAAGCCTCTCCATCAAAGCATAATTTCCTGTCCCAGGTGGTTCCAGATCAAATAAAGTAGACTTGAGCTTCAGTTCCCCACTTCCTAGACCAGTCACTCCTAAGTACAATCTGAACACAGGTTCCCAACAGCAGCCTGGTGAATTGTGGAAACCACCAAGCCTGAGGGCAGGCTTTGGTTTTAACACCATCAGTTAAGCAAAAGTGCTGCAAGAAACCCTTCCTGAAATCATACTGGCTGTTGTTTTGATGGGCACTTGCCAGGTATCATTCTGACACGCTTCCTGTATTTTGTGTAATGCTTTACCCCTGCAAGTCTCACTGATCATTACACCATTCATTTCATTTAAGTCATTCTTCCCTTGCTTTCAGTGGGATTGTTCCCAGAGCACAGGCCCTGTTGTACAAAGATGCAGAGTCACAACCTAGCCCCTGCCCAACACAGCTGTGAGCAGTTTCTGTGCGCGCCTCGAGCCCAGCATCACATAACCTTCCTTTGGCTTACCCACGTGGAGAAATATTAAAATAAATTAACATTTTACTGGTTCTCTAATTGGAAGTGTCTGTTTGAAACAAATATGTTTATCAAACAGTTTGACTGGGAAAATATATCACTGTAGCTGTAGTTACCCAAATTACATGCTGTCTAAAGCAAAAAGGGCAAAAGCCATCTGGTTCCATATAACTTACATTTTCTAGACAGCTTGCAGCTGGTTCTGATTAAGCAGAATCTCAGTACTCCCAGAGATCTATTTTTAACTCTGCACGTTTATTTTTAGGGCTCACACATCCAAGGCACATGGTATTTACATTAATAAATGAACAACCGCCTACAGTTAAGAAAAGCTTTGTGCAATTCTTGTGGCACAGCCACTGCGCAACATAGATGGATGGTTAAATAAAACATCATGTGTTCTAATTAAGCAGACCTTGCCCACCTCCTGGCCCTTTACAGGACTGCAGAAAGCATCTCTGAAGAGCTTGAACAACAGGAAGAAGGTGCTAGACAATAGGATTATTTACTTCCGAAATAAGCTGTGTGGCGTGTCCTAGGAAGAGAGTACATATCTCCTGGCCCAAGCCCTCCCTAGAAAAGTCCCTTTTTTCCCCCCTATCGAATCTATAGATTGCCCAGACAGCTAATCTCTGTATGTTATGCAGCCACATGTATAAGGTAGTGGAAATACTGTCCTTGCCATCTAAGAACATTAATGCTGAACAGGAAAACCAAGTACAAGTTAGAATGACTGAAATCTGCTACGAAGGCCCTGAAATTGTCAGAACAGTGGATGTTGCAAGTCTAGGAAGCATTAGCAGATCTATTTGAAGACTTTCATATTTTTTTAATAGATGGACACACACATGATTTTTGTTTGTAAAATACCAGCTCATTCCTATACCATAAAAACATCCCTTTAACAAGGATATTAAACACATGCACCAGAAAAGTTAAAGGTAGGACATGTTTTGCCTTTTTTTTAAATGAAGGTCTGTCTTTTCATTCCATGGTTCAACTGAACTGCAGCATCATATTTGCATGGAAAATTAAGACCAGTAACCAGCTATAACGAAGTTGAACACAGTTAAGCTAAAGCTTATCCATGCTACAGTCTTATAACATTAACTCCATGTTGCATGGACTTCTAACCTATTCTGTTGCACAGACTACTGTGCGCAGTACATGCGGCCTCCTCCACCTCTGAGCCCTTGCTCTTCCAAAGCAAAGGAGGCAGCTGCACCACCAGCGTGAGCAAGCAAAGGGAGCTGCTAGCACTCTCCAAGAGGGTATGCTCCCAAAGCTTGGTTCTGGATAAAGTTATATGGAAAGGACTATTAATCCTGAAAGTAAGGGTTTTTACTGCTTCTGGAAACACATCCCAAAGGTAAGAAAATACAAAACATAAAAGTAATCCAAATATCCCTTTGACTAGTGATTAAAGTAATTTGCTCTTTCAGTCCACATCCACTGAGCTACCTCAGTAATATAAGAGACTTTGAAACTAGTGGCAGCTAAATACCTTAGAATCCCATCAGTGGGAATGTTTTCAGCACCATAAAGTACTGACTAGCTGTAAAGTGTTAGTCAACTTTGAAACAAATCTCTGTTTCAGCAGCTAGGCATGCAGAGCACCAGAGAGGCTGGTCCCAGTTCCCTCATGACATTGAGAACCAGTGCCAAGCGGAAGGGAGGCTATTTCCCCAGGAAGCTCTTTTTAAAAATTTCTTTTCCTTACTCACACTTCAGACACACTTATTCTCATGTATCCTTACATTTCTGCATATGTCTTCTCTCCATACCTTTTTTCTTATGTTCTTGTTCCTTATTCTTTTAAGCCAAGTCCAGTGTTTCCCTCTCCCCCTCTTCACAGCTTTTAAGGTCTCCACTTTCTTTCTTATTCCCTTCTCCATGCCACCTTCAAGTTACTGTGTCAGTGTCTTTCTTCCTAATCCTCCTCTACATGTGAATGCTGGTTTTGTTTCATTATTCCGTTGATTGGTTGGGGAGTCTCTTATTATTACTGAAAGAACTATAGTATTAAATTCCCATGTACGGACAGATCTGCCTCCCACCCCCC
>NW_009634205.1:0-15932 GCF_000690535.1 Cariama cristata | reverse complement strand
CCCGAGACAGCTGCTGCAGTCATTTGTTAGTGTCCCCCTGCTAGAGAAATGAATGGTGCCTCCACAAGTCTACAGGTACACCTACTCAGCTAATCGAATTTAAAACATTATTTGTTATCTATCACAGATTCCTTGGACAGTAGTGGATTATGGAGGGCTCACAGGAGTAATCTTTCTTGCATGTTTGGTGAGAGAAGGCAAGTAGACCCCTCAGGGGCAACCAAGGACACGGCATGAAAGGCACATTCTAATATACCAGTTTGGAAAGGTAAAACATTGATGAAGCCACAGAAATAACACCAGGGAAAAGGTGATGTAGTATTTCATATAGCAGCAGTATGTTTTGAGTTCCTCTTTTCTACTCTTTACAAAATAGCCACTGAGTGCTTTGTCTTTTCTGTTCAGCTATTTCAGGATTTTCCCGTCTTAGCTTACACTTACTTGTGAATTTGTCAACAAAAAAAAATTGTCCAGGGCAACTGCTGAATATTTCAACACAGAAAGAGGATATTCTTCAGGATCCCAGGCAGCTTCTAAGCAATGTAACAGTGCTCTCTGCACCCACAGCAAATACTGAAAGCTGAGTTGGGGATATCTAGATGAGCTGTATTCACTTTAAGTCACTAAAGATATACTTCAAAGCCAGAGGAACACTTGCAAGCACCTTAGGGGAAGCTGTGAAAGATGTGATGTCTGTTTTCTTCATGCAGCTTAAAGCGTGTGTATTGTGCACTGGCCTTTATTGCAGGGTACTGCCTCAAAACAGTACTATCTCAAAATACAGAGTAGCTGCATTTTTTATACTGGTTTATGCCTGGTTTCGGCTTTTTGCCTTTTTTTTTAAGTAGGGGTTCTGTTATGCGTCTTCCTATTAATTACCTTCTCTAGAAATGCAGTACTGGCATCACTACTGAGACTCAACTCCCTCTAATCCTTATCAAGGAGATCTGGTTAAATGCAGACAGCGTATGGGCTACATGTTCTAACAAGACAAAGGATTACTAATGCTGTTCCCAAGTAAGAGCTGGCCATTTCCTGAAATAGTTAACATATCTTTTTCCCCCTTCTGATTAGCAAGTGACGTGAGTCACACAACACAGAGCATACAATAACTCACAGGTCTCCATACTTACAGAAAACATCTTTTTCCTCTACCATGCTCTAGGTCAGTAATCCTTCATGAATTTCCAACTCACATCAGACCATTCTCCATTACCCAATGCAGGAAGAATCAAGAATACAGACAACATGAAACTTCTATAAATGGATGACATGGTCACTCAATTTTGAAAAGCCTGTCAACCCATTTCTGCACAGCACAGATGCAGCCTTAAACAGCAGTACATAGAGGAAGCCACATGCGAGCAGTTATCACCTATATCACTCATGCCATGGCAAGTACTGAGGAGGACAGAACCTGGTTAAGCCATAATGCAGACACTTGAGTGACTATGTCTGCAAATTGAGGGTTATTAAGCAATGAGAGGGTAATAAACAATAATTATTTGCATAATTTTACTTTTATACAACAGAAATTTTCCTGTCACTTCCAGATGGCAACTTAAGAACCTAAGAGAAAACTGAAAATAAGAAGAGATTTCAAAGTGTGATCTATGAGAAAAGGTTAAAGAAATGGATTTTTACAATCTAGTAAAGAGAAGACTAGAAAGAAACACTAGCAGACGCTATCCTAGGAGAAGAACATTGAACAAGTGAGGAGGGAAAATAGAATGGCAGCAGTCACTAGTACTCACATCTTCAGATCAAATAGCCATTAACTACAATTGGTAACAAAGGGCACTTTGGGTAGGAATTCAGAAATACTAAAATAGCTCAGTGCTTTTTGACAGAAACTGCCGAAGTGCTAAACCAAAAACTTTCAACTCAAAATATCCCATGTCTAATGAATGGGAGTTTTGTCAAACCATCTGAGGTCACCTTCCTTTCTGCCCAAGTTCCCAGTCAGAGGGCAGCACCTGTAGCAGACTCAACTTTGGAACAGGCATTGAGGTTGGCAACATCAACACCACACATCACAGTCCCAAGAACTACCATCCTCACCAAAGTTAGGCATTATCCCAGGATCCCCGACAGCTGCTCAGCTTTGTCATAACTCAGAAAATTAAAAAAAACAAACACACAAGTGTTATCTAGGTATTACATTATCTAGGTATTTACATTCAAAATCCTCCCCCACAGTGAGCAACAGTCCAAAGCGAGATCTTTTGTGTTAATCTGTTTCAGATCACATTACACTTTGAAAAAAAATTCTCAGTTTTACAAACCTTGCATATCTAAACTCCAGTGTTAAACAGAAAGAGATATAACTAGTCAAAATAGACACAGAAAGAATAGGAACCTTATGTTACTAAGTATTATCACACATGGAAATGGGTAATCAAGTGGCCTGCGGAATTCATTAAGTTGTTAGCTTTTAAAACCAACATTTGTCTAGTCTTCTTAGAGATGATCAGGTCTTTTCCAAAAAAATATGGCATGAGGCAGGTTCAAACCATGAGTTTCAATTTTTTTTCAGAACTTGGATCCACCCCACAATCTGTACATCATTGCCTAAAGTCAATTCTGCACCCCTGCCCCCAATTTAAGTCATACCTTGAGATCACTTTAGATCTTCATTTGCTAAACGCTACAAAGCAGTACTTAACTTCTAGATTATGATATTCCACACACTGCAACATTTCAGGCTTTGTAATGAAGTTTTGAAATTGTCATCAGCTTCAAAATTAAGGTGCCACAAAATAGTCCTGCTTTTTGCGAGTTACCTAATCTGCAAATTACCTGTTACAAGTGTTGTAATTATCACTGCAGAAACACATATTCCGCAGAAACACATCTGGGCTGCCAGAGACAAAATTAGGAGGTGGTATGTGGGTGGGGAAAAATTAAAAGTTGGCAAACACATCTTTTTTAGGGTATTCAATATAACCAACATTCACACAGCTAATCTAATGAATGAAGAAAATAAAAGGTTTTATTTATGGTGTCTTATTTAAGTTTCTGTATAATGTAACATTTTAGAAATAGATCGTTACAAAAAAAAGTTAAACACACTTTTCTCTTCATTCTTCCTTCCTAACCTTGCCAATGTCATTGATTGTGTGGCTATGTAGTAAACCACAATAAGGACCCAATCTAGGCTAGAAACCACCTTTTTTTCCTCAGGAAGAGCTGAGCCTGGATCAGTTCCCAAATTTGTTCCTTCCTGTGGCCACACAAATAACTATACCTGGCATAACCGAGCAGTCAATGAGAAGAATGACAATAACAGGCAGGCAGGCATGAGAGCTGCTTATTCTGGCACTCCCATTGAAAAAGTAATTTCTCAAAAGGTGATCTCCCCTTGGCAGTTTTTGGAATCATACACTTCCCCTGCTAACAGTCCCCCGCCTACCCTAGAGTGCCTCTGTCCTGTCTTCTCCCCTGCCTAAGACAGACACACAGCAATGAGTCTTGACACAGAATCATTTAGTAAGTGATTGAAGTGAAACAGCTGACAAGTAAAATCACTCGGGAAGTGAGTTTGCAGCGATGCAAGGAACCATGAGCATCTTCCACACTACTTGTGTTTCCAGATATTAACAACTCTGCTAATAACATTGGAAAAAGATTTTTTTGATGTTGTTTATCTGGATAGCGCAAAAGCAATTCTCCAAATAGAGATGTGAGGATTGACAGACAGAAATTAGGAAGGCAACTGACCTACCAAATAGAACATGGCAATGAAGCACCTGGAGAGACCAATTTTCACTTTACAGCCTCTGAGAGATTAGGTCTTTTAGAAAAGCAACACCCCAAACTCCCCCCCAAACAACATGCTAGACAGCACATTGAAGCAAACAATGGTTGCAGAAGATCAAACAGATTATTAGGTATGCCAAGACTAAGAATGAAATTCAGATGGGGGGAGCGGTGAGGGGAAGTAAAAAAGGAACATCAAGAGTAGGTGCACTTATCCAGGATTGGTCCCATCTACCAAGGCATTAAGATTTCTCATACTCGGCACAGCCCAAGGAATACTCTGTATATGTGATAGTCCAGCTGCATAGGTAGGAAGTTCAAAGACAGTAGCGAGTCCCACCTGCCTCCCAATAATATAAAAATCTAGGCCATGGCCATGTGGAACTGAAGCACAGGATGATGCATGGCAACCACTGAAGTTAGATGGGTCAGGGACATTTTAGTTGAGCTGCTTCAGATCCCAACTTGATTCGGAATTACAAAATATTTTTGTTCCCAGAGCAAATCCATATATTTAGGGAAGGGTTTACAGGTTACGCTAAAGAGTTTGCATCAAGTGAAGCCAAGCTTTTCTAAGGCAATGCAGGATGTTCCCATTGTGTAAACTTCCAGCAAGCACAATGACTTTAGGATTACAGGCAGTAAAGCAGTAGAAGCAGAGTTGCTTAAATATTTTCTGGGAGACTGGAATCTAGACTTCTAAGTTTGGAGGCTTTCCAAACTCACTTAGAATGATGGCAGACTTATATTCAGTAAAAACACATGAATTTTTTTGATATGTTTAGTGACAATCAAAGCAACTTCTAGGTGGCTGTTGTGATTTATAGCCTGTAAGGATGTGCCACATGAGGAATTAGCCGCCCCTATCATTATCCAGCACATTCCAACGGTTAATTACCAATACTGTAGAAAAAAGGAGCCCCATTACTAATCTGAATTTGTTTAGTTTCAGCTTCCAGCCCCAAGATATCATTAAATCTTCCTATTAGGAGTAAGTATCTTAAGTACTAGAAATCTTTCACATATTGGCACTCACATATATAAAGAACCATCAATCACATTGCCTCTTAACCTTCAGCAGAAGAGAACAGACTGAAATCCTGAAGCTTCTTTCAGTAAGGTATATTTTCCAGAGCTTGTATTATTTCTGTAAACTCTTTTTCAAAACCCTTTCTGAAGTGTCACTATCAGAATTTGAACCAGTACTCCAAAAACAGTTGTTCACTTTGTTCACTTAGTCTAAATGGAGACTGAAGTAAATGTTTTGCTCGACCCCAACCATGTCTCTTTTCTGTGTTGAAGACAAAGCTAAGACTTTCATTCCCAACTAATCCAAAGCTTCTCTCTGCTCGATCCGCAACACTGGATCTGGCCACTGAAGCAGAAGCATTACTTACCTTTAGCATTCAGCTCCCATGTCATAACAAAGTCCATGTGCTTTAATAGCTACCGCAGGGCACTAACTTCCCTTTTCATGATTCAGGGTGCGTATCATGACTTACAAGTCATAATCAAGCACTCCTGTGTACAGATGGACAGTGAAAAACTGATAATGGAGAGCTATCAAGAGCTGACTATTAAGTCAGGGCCCTAGAGCACACATCCTACGAGAAGCTGAGCAAGCAGAGCCTGCTTAGCTCGGTGAAAAGACGATGAAGGTGGTGGTTTAAGAGCAGCTCGCAACTACTTGGAGGGGAGTTACAAACATCACGTAGGTCTGTTTTTCTCAACAGCATTAGATGACAGTGAAAGGCTCAGTCACAAATTCTAACTTGGAGTCTCAGACGTCTCACCAAGACAACAGTGTGGTACTCGAGCAAGATGCCCAGGGAAGCTCTGCGAGCCTCCAACCCTCGAGGGT
This sequence comes from Cariama cristata, assembly GCF_000690535.1. Classification (NCBI taxonomy): domain Eukaryota; kingdom Metazoa; phylum Chordata; class Aves; order Cariamiformes; family Cariamidae; genus Cariama; species Cariama cristata. The sequence continues at coordinate 10,312 of NW_009634205.1, read as the reverse complement.
TTCACAACTCCTCTAGAGAACACCATGCCTAACTTGATCTGCTGTTGGCAGCAGCCCTACAGGACCTCTCAAAGTCTCTTCTAATCGATATTTTACAATTCTCCTCTTAACTGCTACCTTCTTTGTTACTTTTGACTGAAATGCATATTTTTCAAAAGAATTGACTTTATCAAGCGAAATTACATGACCTTATAACTAAATTTATTCCAGTATAACTGATCTTAGCTTTACCAGAATTGGTATTTCTTTTCCTCTAGATTACTCAGTATTTTTATCAGTTATGTTAAAATAATAATAAATTCCTACAGATACCTACTAGGAAAACCTTCAGCGGCTAACAATTTTCCCTATGTTCAGTGCTTTCTGAAACCTGTTAGCCACTTTTTATTTCATTTAAGGCTGTAATGATTTTGGACAGCGATACTTTTAACAGAAGTCTAATTATATTCCTCAACAATTATCTTTATCAAGTAAGCCTTCTAGCATCAAAAACATTAATCTTTTGTCTGAAAACTTTTGTCTTAGAACCAAGTTAGCCGACATGAGTTGTAACACCATATTTTCACTCTATGGAGAACACAATCTTCTGATTTGCCTTTCCTAAGGTCACTCAAAATATATACACATGTATTTACTTATTTAAATTATGTGTATATCTACTTAAAAAATAAAATAGCGTATTAGCTTTATCGCATTCTGAAATCTGGTTTAGAACATTTAAAAACCTGTTTAGCCAGTTACATTAATATTCTTGTTTGCAAGTTATCCATGTCTACATGTCTAGCATCACACTTGATGCTTAATATTTAATAAGGTGTTAATAAACACCTGGTGTTTAACATTTGAGTGCTAGTGAAGTACAACTTTTTTCGTTGCTCTGAGATGCAAAACCAAGAACCTAAACTTCACCAACAGCTAACAGTGAAGTATTTATTGCCCCTTCCACATTAACACCTTTATGCACACTAAACACCACCACAGGCCAATGCGATGGAAAAAGATACAATGGGAATAAATTATATTTCATTGAGAATGATTCTTTCAGTCTGGAATTGTCCTTTCGTACTCTTTGTCTTGCACCCATGCAGAAACAGATGCTTACCCAGAACCAGTTATATCCTGATACCTAGCAAAATGCAGCACAGTCTCAGTTTACCTACACTGAAAACACAGCCTTTGGCAAGCAACAAAAGTTAAAACTTGGAAAATGATTTACAGAATACTCCTCTCATAACAAGAGAGCTCTTCAGAGTTTTGTTCTGTCAGTAAACTCAGTGTTTTTCAGGATATACCAAAGCATATCAGCTGGGGAACAAAAAGCCATTTAAGTAATTTATTCCATTGATATTGCCACATTGACTTAAATTAAATTTAGCTGGGCTTGTTCACTAGACTCCAGTGAAAGTGCAACTGTGCCATCTTGGTTTAATGAACTAATCAGAGTAAAAATTCTGGTAACTCTGAAAGGACAATGAAATACCGTGTTTTGTCAATTTTGATTGCTGCTTCTAGAGGTATGTGTTTTAAGGGTCTAAATGAACACTGAGAATAAATTACATACTTAAAATGAGAAAAATTTTGCACCTCTACTAAAAAAAAGCCATTCTAAAGAATCTTTACAAGCTATAAAAACCATATTCAAATAGAAAAACCTTTCAAGATTTATTCCGAGATCTGATTTAGCTGTTAAACTGCTACTGTTCAAAAAGACAGACCTGTGCTTTGGCTACACAAGACCAACAAAACAGTTATTTTGAAAGTCAAATTCCCAGACAAAAACATCTGGTGGTCAATATCAACAAGCAATGCCTGAAAGGAAAAAAGCAATACAATTGTAATTTTCAAGCACAGTATCTGTTCAAGGAGATAGGAATTTTTTATGTATGCACAGGTTAAAGTTTATATGCATATACCATGTTAAAGTATCACAAAGTTATATCAAAAAACACCCTCCAGACTTGTTTTCTTCAGTTAATCTGAATCTACAGAAAGTAGTAACTAACCCCACAACACACTGACTAGATGACTTGTGTTGTCATTATTTTACTTAAAACTTGAAGAGTTAGCACACAAATGATAGACCTCCATGAACATGCGCAAGTGTACATGCACAAATGAGAGCAGGACCATGACATTAATGCTTTGATTATCAATTTTAATGGTAAATTGTGTAAATTAATTCTAAAAGGAAAAAGAGAATATAAGTAGCAGCTCAATGTATTTACAAACTTTAATTACTAGCAAGTGAACAAGATTATGCTTTCATATCTAATGCATGCACAGGGCATTTTATTCATTATTTGGTTGTCTTGTACATTAAATCCCCAGTGGCAGAACACATTTTGGATCCAAATTTTTCATTCATGCTTGTGAATTATTGGGATCTTACCTAGAAACACCTAGATAAGGATGTCAGACTTAAACTATTATGAGAAAAATAGACAGAAAGACCGTCTATAAACAGCAACTTTTTAGATGTCATAAGGGCAAAACTAACATTTGTATCAGACTGAAGCTATTTTGGACTTCTGTAAGGAGATTCAAGAGGTCAAAATCTGAGCTGCACATCTGAGTCATGCTTTGCATTGAAAGTTAAAAAGCAGGGGATGCAGTGGGGGAAGAATCCTTCTTCTACACATCTCATTAAGGCCGAGATTATAGATTTTATTTTTTCCTTTTTGATATCTTAAAGAGCTGTAGTACTCTGTCACACATAGAGAGATACAGACAACACATCCAGTAATAGATAACATATCTATTAATCCTGAAAGTTATTGGGCCATATGTTTGGTGAATTCACCGAATATCTAATCCAGCCTTTCTGTAAGTTTTGGGTTGTGATTTTGGGTTTTTGTTTTTGTTTTTTTTTTAATAAAAGGAAAAGTCATCACAAGGAACAAATGCATTTGATTCCTTCAGTCTACAATCAGAGGTCTGAAAAACATCCATGCACTCAGCTTCAATGGAACTTCAACACCTGCCAAAACACACCTATTTCTGTATGAAGAGGTTTTAGCCTTCTGGTATTTCATTTACTACTTTGTCTTGGACTCAAAATTCTCTTCAATCTTTTTACAAAAAGACTGACAAAATATATTTTAGATTAACTACATATACAATCATTCATCAAAATATTAATCTGTTCATGGCATCTACTGCTGGTGCAGAAATGGTTATGGACTGTAAGGTAACCTTTCACTGCATTTTAATTTTAAAACAGCAGTGGAAGTGCCATTTTGGAGCATTTTCTATACTTGGTCTTTACTAATATAAGGAAAATTATTTTTAAAAAAAAGCAGAGTAAAGCAGAACAAGAAAACAGGGGGAGTCAGCTTTGCAGAGAGGAAGAACAAGCTATCCCTCAAGAGGAACAAACAAAGGTCTATTAAAGAAATCCAGAATCAAGATGACAGAAAAGTGATGCAAAAGTAGAAGCTGGCAGAATTCAGCACATGGTTCCTCTCTCTTCCTACTCAGTTTATTAAGAAAAGAAAAATCACTTTCTGATTGACTACAGCAACAAGTAGCTCTCAAGATACTAAAGACCTGGAATAATAAGCAATGATAAAGAACAGAAAGAAGTGTGAACAGGGATTTCCAGAATATTATATATCAGGCTGGGATTTTAATTCAGTAATTACAGATAAAAGAGCTAGTTGCACCTAGGTGCAACTAAGTAAACTGTACACGTTTTGAACTTGTTCTCTTCAGCAGCAGGCACATGTTGATATGCTTTTGAAAACCAGGGACAGTGAAAAGCTCTTTCACCTTAATCAATGACTAGCTTTCCATAGCAGCATTTCACCTGTTTGCAACAGTAAAAGGAAGAAACTGCATAAACCGGATGTGTGGTTTACCACTGGGAGACTGTGATATCAAACACTGCTAATTTAGCAATAGTTTGCAGCATCTAGAAACCTGCTGGACCAGTCAGACTTCCAGGTATCTTCCTTTCTTCATCATCTGATTAATATTACTTGCCCCTCTTCCTTAACAGAAATGATTCTACCCCAATGAATTCCATGAATTACTTTAGTGGTTTTGGTGCTTTGTTTTGGTTGTGTGTTGTTTTTTTTTAGTAAAATTTATTTCATTTAACTATTCCAATGTTACTTTCAATTTCAATGGGAAAAGCAAAGCACAAAATCTGAAAGATCTGGGTGACAGGAGAGGTGAAGGGGAGAAGAGATAAGATCTCTCTGGACTTATTCCCCTTCTCAGGTTACAAAAAGAAAACCTAGGATCTTCATGCCTCTCCATGATCTTTATCTTTACAGAAATATTTATAGTCCATCCTTCCCCAGAGGTGCTGGTTTTATTTGAAAAAAAATCTGGGCAAGGAATACCATATTAAATCAATACATGCTCTAAATGAAGTGATCTCCTGTTCAAGAGAGTAACATCCTCCACAAGGGTTGGAATGCTTGGAGACTGAGCTGGTAGGCACGCTACAGACATAATCCCCAACCACACCACCATGTTAATAGAAGATATATTTCAAAGTATTAGACAGAACAAATAACTCCAAAATACATCTGTGAGAATTAATTCACGACTGGGTAATATTATTAAAATAAAGTCTCTCTCAAAACAGTTAACTATTCCCTATAAGAGCAAATATTTTTTTTTTTACCATCCAATGTTTTTCATGAACACAGATCAATTCAGAACATGCAATAGCAACAGGATGTAAACATGATCTTACAGTTTATAAGAAGCAAAGCAACCAACCAAACTTCAGCACCTTCTTCTTTCGGGATTCAGCACTTACTTTATAGCTCTACAGATCAGCAAGAGCCTGGTCCCCTAAGGTTCAAAGAGTTGAGACCAATTTAATAGGTTACAGTGTTGTGGCAAGTAGATGTTGCTACACTGGAGACCCGTTCGTTGCATCATACAATGTAAGGAAACACTCATGTGCATTGGTGCTGCAAACAAAGCCTATCCAAAGAGGTTCCTCAGATAGTATTTGAGTAAAACACGCATAATTTTTGCTCGTTCCACATTAGGTCTTTCAATAGACTTTCTGACAATTTAGATATGAAAAGAAAGCAATTCTAGAGAGGTAAGTGTTTTCTCCACTTAGCATATCTCATGGTAAAAGTACAGAGAAATTTAACATAGCATACAATACTTGAAGCTTTCTACAGTATTTCAGTATTTTTTCATTGACAGAACAAGCTATCCATGAAGTGGGCTGGCCTATACCTTTCATCTACAGAGTAGCACTGCTTTACCAGTTTGCCTCCTGCTTTTTTCCTTCTTTTTTTCTTTCTAAAGTACACTCATCTTCTGTGTAAACAGCATGTATGAATGTACATAAACAAGCTATATATGTGGGCTAGGTAAATTGTAAAATGAAAAAGTACATTTACCATTCTGTTGTAACCTACAACCATGACATAAAATACTGACATTTACAATGTATTATGGAAATTTTCACAGGTCTTATACATAAGACACACAGATTGGTATTCAAATGAGGTAGCATTCTGATATTACTCAGGAAAAAAAATAGTGTTTTTAAATACTGTCTGTATTAAATGGGAATCCTTAAAGTTTCCTGCTTAGAAATTATTTAAACTGCCCTAACCAGTGGCTGTAACTGAATATAGTAACCTATTCCCTGAAGAAGCACAGGATTCTCAGGAGTAAAAAAGCAAGAGCGCAAAACTCCCTGTTCTAACACTATTAGACACATCCCCATCAGGCTTTCGCCATGTAAACTATGTGCCATAAACGCAAGAAATGCCTTCCACACGTTCACCGTCACAGGAACAAGCTGCTCATGTCAGTGCCAAACCAATTAATTTTTCTTTTGGAATACTACGGTTACTTCCTCAACTATTGCAGTGTCTTACAAGTGAAACAAATACATCTCGGTATATACTTCTAACCTCAAGTTAGAAGTTGAATCATAGAATAGTTTGGGTTGGAAGGGACCTTTAAAGTTGGATGGAACCACCCTTCTATCTCTTCATCTCGAAAGGTTCACTTTCATAAAAACAAATTCCAGGAGAAAGAAAAAGAAGCAATAAAAATTGCAATGGGACAAAGACATATTGGTCACATATGAATAAATATGCGTGCTTGAAAAGGACCGGGAAGGGGGAACCCAGTTACTATGAATACGGTAAGAAAATTCAGCAATTTTGATTATTAGAATTTTTTAAAAGATAAAGAATTAACTGCTCACAGAAATGGGAGGCCTTTCCTATCACTCTATTCCCTATCAATTACAGTGACTGCACTGAAAGCAGAAACTTGAGTGACTGTCAAAAGGTGACAAAACACACAAAACACATCTCAGACTCCCTCAATCAGGGGACAGAAGAGATGCCACAAGAAGACACTAATCTTCCTTTAGTCCACAGCATTTACTTTAAGTAGGATGCAAGACTGAAGTCCAAATAAATCCTGCCTCATTTCTCTTTCACCGAGGGAAACAAAAATGAGGATCCCGTGGGTGATGTTGCCCTTGAATACTGCAACTCTGTACATGCCACAGAGGTGTTTTGACACAGTTGGTGAAGCAACTCGGAGTTTTCACAGGCAAACTCTAATGACTGGGGACACTATGAACTAGATTTAAAGATATTTAGGCACCTAACTCCTACTGAAAACAATGTTTCTAAAGTGTCTAAATATCTTTACAGGTAACCTGATTATATTGAATTTTCCTCCTTTATTGGATTTGAAGAGACAGCAAACATGAATGCATATTTACAATCTATTTATTCATAGCAATAGGAGTATTGGAAAATTTGTTTCCTTTTTGTAAGAGCCAATTTCAGTTTTGGCTATTTCCACAGACTATATCTAATGCAAGATAAGAAACATTAGAAAGATACCCAATCAACTGGAATAACTTGGAATTTGAACCACATGTTTAGGAAGGAACCAGATTATTTTATATTAGTCACCACTGTGATACAGATAAAACAAAGACATGCCTTTCTGCTGAATGCCCCGTCATGCTTTGCATGGATAATTCACTGCATGCACCAAACTGCACTGTAAGAAAAAGAGGCCAAGGATGAAATCCAGCTATGCTTGACTCCATTTAATGTTAAAGCAGTTACTGCCAGTTTTCAACACTACAATCAGCAATTCTCCAAAAATCCTCACTGAATTACACATCTACGAGATAGCTGTATTTATCTGCTAGATGCCCTAACTATTACAGCGTTTTCCCCAATGCTTTTATAGGCATTTGTTAGCACAAAACCAAAGCAGTCATAAAATCAGCCACCTGTAAAGGGTTATTTTACCAACAGTACTAGAAATAGATACCTCAAGTGTGGGTGAACAAAGTGCGAACCATATGGGACATGCACAGATTTGAACTGGGGACTCTAACTCCTCAAAAGAACTGAAGTCAAGGCATGTTCCATATGCAGCATTCTGTTTTCTTGGAAGTTGGAACATTGGGTACAGCTACTAATAGTTTGCTTTGTCACATGAACCTGCAGTAACTCATTTTGCAGACATCTGATAAAGCAGGTTCAGAGACCATTGTTAATTATGCATCCTTAAAGGAGGAAGCTCTGCAGAGAATGCCCAGTGTGGGCAAATACAATTTTAGAGCTAAAAAGAAAAATAACAGAATACCATTTGCCGTCTTTTTTTAAACGAAGTGATTGTGCAAAGGCAGAAAATAAATTAATGACTAAATACAAGTATTAAGAATTAAAATGTTTTAAGGATGCCTATTCATGTCCAGTCATGATTATTCAGTTTCCTAATAAACTCTACAAAAACATTTTAAAAGCATGTAGGATTATACTGGCTTTATAATTCAACTGAGATAAGGTATCCCCAAAATAGCCTTTTTTGCCTGTATAGCCATTATCCTGTTTTATAAGGCAGTCGCATCTTATGAAGTGTGGCTGGCATACCAGTCACTTGCCAAATCCCTTCCATCGTCACAAAGACTTATGTACATCCTAATGCAGGACAGTGTTCTGCAGGAGTGAGGTATAAATATAAACAAACTGACCTGGTGTTGTAGAGCTCATTGCTCTTGATGGAATGGTAACTTGCTGACAACGTAAAGTAAACCGTGGCAGAAGTTGTTCAGATTTTGAGGTTCTTCCAGAAGAAGGGTGAATCTGAATAAAATAAAGAAAAAAACACCGTTGACTATACATTAACACCACACTATTTTTTAAGGTATGAGAATCAAGCACATTTAAACAGAAGAACATTTCAAATCTCTCATACTAAATGTTTGTTCTTTCTTTAATGTACATTTTTGTTGTAAATTCAAGAGTTGGTGACCACTGAAGACAAGACTAAAATTCAATAATCCTCAAGATTCAAGGCAGTCCAGATTCAGATGCAAATTTGCATTACAGCCTACCTGTAGTCACACAACAATACCAGAAAGTAAAGGATGAACTGGTCCTTTGTCTTTCTGCTAAGATCAGGAAGTTATATGAACTAGAGTTTGAAAGACTTGAGAAAGAAATAGCTGAATTATATCCTTACGGCTAAGCAGCGGCCAATTCATAGTTTAACTGTTACTGTAGACATTCGCAGTCAGCACTGAAACATAAATGTGCAGAAACAGATCTGCATTCATATTCTTTCTGGAATAGCTACTATTTCCTTAATCTCCAATGTTTACACAGTTCATGAATAGAACTAGTTGAAATAATTAGCATAGTTGAATGAATCTCCCACAACTAGCTAATGACATCTCTAACACCATGAAGATAGTTGCTAATAGCATGAGTTGCTTAAAAGTAGGGCAAGGAAGGTTCTGCAATTTGGCTGAATCCTTTCACAGTCCTGTGGCATTCTCAGATGATTGCAGAAGCAGAGGCAAAAATGTTCCTCTAATGCTCCCATCTGCTGAAAGTTTAAAGCTGCAGAGAAGAGGCTTTCAGGGAACTAAAATATATTTTTCATTCAAGTACGATATAAACAGCATAATGAGAGAGAGGAGAAGGTTGTAGTGCATTATGACTGTGACTATCCTATTCAGCCACTGCTCCTGAAGCATCTAAGTAGTCAAAGATATTCTTAGTGCTGAATATTTTAGCAATTTTTGTCACTTTTTTTAAACCACCAACTGCACATTTAGTTTCAAGCTGAGCTCAGCCAAATTTCAGATAGTAAATTACATTTTAACCAAGTATAATCACTTAAGTTTAGTATCATTATCATTCAAGAAGGTGAAGTCATACATTCAGATAAGTAACCTCTGCTTTTATGCCCAGAAAGTCGCCTGCTCAAACAGGCATGATATTTGGACACATCCAGCAGACAGCATCTGTAGAATCAAAATTCACAATACTTCGTGAAAATCCTAATTACTTTCCCTTGCTTACCTCATCAAATATCAGATGGAACCACTACTAAACTGAAAGCCTGTACCGTTAATCTAATCCAAAACCTCTATTTCAATATATCTTTACCATGACTGAGGAGGGCAAGTTAATTTCCCATATAACTCCAAGTTTCATCAATATAAGTACAACCAATGCACAATTCAGGCTAGACAAGGTTTAAGATTTTACTTAATTTCAGAGAGCTGGTAATTATTTTAGCACCTACACAGATCATGAAGAACATTTTCCAGTGAATCCAACATCCATTCATTCAGTATCCAGCCTCACCTGTGACTATCTGGTATCTCACAAAAAGTAAAAAAATGGGTATTAATGCTTAACTATGGACTTTAGAGTGAGTTTCCAGTAGAGATTTAAACTAAGCATAAGAGAAAATTCTGGGCATTAGGATTTGACAATACACTAAGCAAAACACTTACAATCACCATAACCAAAACTATAATTTTGTCTAAGTTCACTTTGTGTAGACCCTGCCATCTAAGTGGATATCTGACACTAGTATGACCAGAGAACATGCAGTCAGTTCAGACTGCACACTTAAATGGCTAAGCTTTCACCTCAAAAACAAATCTTCACTTTTTTCCCCCAATAAAGATAATTGCAAGGAAGCAGGACAGTTGTGTGTGAGAGAAAGAGAGAGGACTGTCATGCTCCTGTTAACGTAAATACTGACATTCCACAGTCCATCAAAACAGTCCCACCAATCCTGAGCTACTGGGTTATGGATACCAGCTTTGCTGAAACTCTGTAGAAACAAGCTGTTTCATAGCTCTTCAATGTTTTTCTGGATCAAGGAACACTAACCCTTGGAGGAGGATGAGGTTAGGGAAGACTTAAACAAGCTAGACATACACAAGTCCTGTCCTGATAGATTAAGTCTAGCCAGAGATGCCAAGGGCAACAAGAAAAGCTTCTATAGGTATACCAGTGTTAAAAGGAAGCCTAGGGAAAATGTG
>NW_009634204.1:41241-49503 GCF_000690535.1 Cariama cristata | reverse complement strand
ATAAATAAATAAACAGTAAATATAATAAACAAGACATGTATACCTCCATCCTGCAAAGTCTTGGGCTCTTGGATGAGGAACAATCCTCTTAAAGTCACAGTACATAAGGTTATAAAAGAGCTCACATCCTTTCCTGGAGGCTCTGGGTACGACCACGGTTTGAAACTTCACCAGAAGATGGCTATTACCATCAAGATAGTTTATCATTTGTGTTAACAATAGGGAATAATAGAACGCTTTTAAATCTGTGTCAGGGAAAAAGAGCTCCCATTGGTTTAAGGAAGCTTAGAAATCTTCCCACGGAAAGCACAGCATCTGCCTGTTAGGATCCATCTAATCCCTCATCTAATCCCCAGTTTCATTCATCTAAGTATCATCTCACTCCTTGAAATTTCTCAATGGAATCAAATGAAGTTAAGGAAAGTGAAGAAAGTACTCAAGATGATTAAGGATGGTAGAATTACAGCCCAGCCTACAACCAGAACTGAAACCACCAGAGATACAATATCACTTGAAAGGGAGCACCTAAAAGTAACAAACGTGATTTACAAAACCTTCTGAGAAGGTGAGTAAACAGCACTTCGATTGATGCACCTACTTTCTCCAAAAGTGGCCAAAATCAAATCAGCACCCCTTCAACTGTCCATCAGAGCCCCAAACGCTGGACTTTTAACAGAAGTGGGGCCACAGCCTTAGATGTAGACGCGACACAGTGAACAGCAATTATTAACAGTAGTTGTACAATGATAAAAAGGAACAATTACAACTTATCTAAAAAACCCAAACACAAACCACGTAAAGCTCCGTAGAGTCAATAATAAGCCCTTGATTATCACTGTCCTCTTAAAAGAGAAGCTGAGGAAATGACTCCTCCTAGTCTTCAGGGGCACGTGGGAAGATTTCAGACTCTCAAGGGCTCTAACTCTGCCAAACACAGGTGGAGCAAAGTCCAGGGCTGGAGGACTGAAACTCAGGAGAGCCAAGCTGAAAACAAAGGGAGAAGCATGTTTTGTTTTTAACAGAGAGAGCAATTATCCGCTAAACCAGTTCATTAAAAGTCTCCCCTGTCATGGGAACCCTGTTAGTCAGAGGGTTTCATAAAACATGTGCTTAAAACCTACCGCAGGACACAGGTTTGGGGTGGGAATGCCAGGCAGAAACCCCAAAGGCTGGTGTCCCACAGGGCACAAGACTAAATGACCATCATGGGGTCTTGGGAGCACTGAAATTTAAGCACCTTGGACTTCAGCAAAGTAATGCCTGGACTGCACCAGAGAAGGCCTCAGAGCTGTGCGGGTCCATGCAGACTCAGAGGCGATCCGATCACGTTGTGCCTGCATCCCCAGCAACCGGTGCTGGAAAAACAAGATGCAAAAGCAAGCTGCGAGCCGCCAAGCGATGCTCCCTGAGAGCCTGCTGATAAAGGACGGCTTATTGCCTGACGTTTTACTGCTGCTTTCCTTGGCAGACCATGGTGTATGTCTTTGATGGAATAACCAGCAGCACTAATTGTAAAAGCCTCAAGTTTCCTCTGTGCTAGACAAAGGTGCGGTCTGAATAATTTCTGGAGTATTATTAAAGTCCCAGAGCAAGACAGTCACGGATTGAGATGCAACCAACCGAGAAAAGCATCAAAGAGCAAATACATATATACACACACACACACACGTATTCCCACTAACAGCAACAGCAAAAATCCAAGCTGGATATTTTAATTCACATTAATTATTACTAATAACAACAAAGTCAGATAATATCTTCTTGCAAATGGACTTAGTGCAGTAATTTAGACCTGCTGCCTTCCATCCACCAAGCTGTTCCACTAATTAACCTGGACCACAAAATTAGTCATTTAATGGATCATTATTTTTTATTTTTAGTCCAGCAGATTGCCACTTTCTGATTACAATTTTCTGCCAAACCATTCCCAAACTACTGAAATCAACTTTGTGGACTCAAATTTTTATCCAAGAAATCCAGAATTTCTACTTTGCATTGCAACATAAAGTAAATGTACTAACAAACCAGAAAGGATAAAATAATAAAAATAAGTAGTTGCAGCTGGCAGCTGGGGGTTTCTATATTTCAAACTTCGTTCTGATATAGAAAAAATGCATCACAGAAATTTTCATTGGACAGAAAAGCTTCCTTTCCAGTCCTACTTTTTTCCTGAGGTTTTCCAGAATCCCACATGCCAACATAAATACGTTGTACTCTTCAGATTCAAGAAGAATTACAGCAAGCAATGAGGGAAGGGTCCCCCTATAAAACTAATAAGTAAATGATGCACTACCTCACTGCAAACACGTGATTGATAATCCATTGCTGTGAAAGGGAGAAGAGAACCTTGACATTTTACATATTGGGGAAAATCTGGGCTTGCTGTAGTGCATTTGTGGCATTTTGTACAGTTGGACTCTGAAGTTGGAGAAATCCAGTAAAACATGGAGCTCAAAACTGTTTCCCAGACAAGCCTGAAGCTTTCAGAAGCATCTGAAAATCCCTTTTCTTAACTGCAGCTTTCTGTAAGTGCTTCATCTTTTTCCACATGTTAAGCATTATCATTCCTTGATGGAAAGGTGATGAAGGTACACCCTCAGGTTAGCTGCTCTGCTATCTCGTCCTTTGGCAGGGACAAAGTCTGCAATTGGAGATAATTCATCTGTGTCCTTGTTTAAGAAAGATGAAGCGAAACCAAGGGTCATAAAAATGCCATATCAACACAGCAGGTCATTAATTATTTGCTGATGTATCTTCATTTCTTCTCTTCTGATGTTTCCATTACAGCCCATGAATTACACACGATGACACCTCCTGAGCCACCCCTCCAGTACAGCATCAGTAGGATGCATCCTCCCACTCCTACAGGGAAAGGCAATTGTTTCAGAAAGCAGCAGCGCAGTGCAGCTTTCCTGACACATCATCGCCTCTGAACCCTCCATGAGGATTGCTTTGGGGCTTGGGTAGGTGAGGGACTGCACACCTTGTCTTCTCCTGTTATACGAAGACACACGAATATTTACTGTCGTGTAAAGGGACACGAGCGCTAAAACCAGTGTGCATGTGCTGAATCATTATTTCTGGGAGCAGGGAAGACAAACACTGGTGGGTTGAGCTGACAGTATTTTTGTAACGATGCTGACAGAAGACCAGAGGCCAACGCATTTGCTGGGGATACTGGTGAAGTTGCATTGATGCTGCTGGATCCTCAGCTAGAGCTGCTCCGTATCACTGCCCACAGGGAAAACTTTACCCACACCCTTGGGTGCTGCTGGGAGGGGACCTGCAGCCCTGCGGAGGTGCCTGGGAAGGAGGTGATGGTGGTTCGGAGGAGCCCAGCAAGCAGCAGGAGGGCAGGGGAATGTTTGCACCCCACAACAGCCCCAAGGAGCCGTGCTTTGGCAAGAGGTACAGTGATGCTATTGCCACCAGCAGAGAAAACAGCGGGGGGTTAGCGCTAACAATCCTTCTGCTGTGCTCGCTGGACCCTTTTCTGCACGCTAAGCAAGTGGAGGACCTGGGCCTAAGCTGTTGCTTTTACTTCTTACTGGTCTGATGAGAAACAAGTGGCACAAACCAGAACAGCTAACCTAAAGGCAAGACACCCTGACCCCTCAGCAGAGCCAAAGGTTGGGGGTAGGAACGGTCGCCGGGTTGGCAGCTCCTGCTGCACAAGGCTTGGCTCGCGGGCACTCGTTTTTTGGTTTTTGTTTTTTTAAGATTTAAGCATGAAGTCTCATCTCTGCTGATATCAGCAGGAGTCCTTCTGCATCCAATTTTGCCTGTTTGGCTTACCAGGAGGAAGTTTTGCCAGGAAGAGACACGGTGGCACTATTAAGACAAATGAGGCACATTAAGCAGGTTGCTCCTGCGGGACCTTTTCCCATCCTTTTCCCCTTCCTGCCCTCCCTCCGGTCCCTCCTGGCTGTCTGCAAACCAGCCATGTAGAGTCAGAGCCAGCAATGCCAAAACAGCAGCAGATTTCCTGAGCAAGGCGGAAGAACAAAAGACTCAGGTAGGACTAATATAATTAAATTAAAGGGAGAAAAAAGATGCAGTAGCTTCAGCAGCTGAGATCATTGTGCGGCTTTGTCCAGTTTCTTGCTGATTAATAGAGGTTAAGAGACTTTACCGTCCTGGGCTTTATGGTCAAGATAACTCGGGTAACTTTATCCACGTACTTTAGCATGTTACTTATAATTCCTTTGCTTCTCTTGCACCTGGACAGAGTCCCTTGCTGGCCTTTGCCAGCAGCCTTGCTTGCTCTCCCCATGGGTTTTCTGCTAGCAAAGTTTCCCTTAGGTTGTCAGCTAAGACCACAGCTGCCCGCTCTTCTTTGTGTATTTTCAGCCTTGCCAAAAAAGGGAGCAACACAATGCATTGCCCTGTCCTGCATGGGACTGATGTGCCCTAAGATCCCACTGCCAGGAGGCTGCAAAGCAATCAGCTGCAGGGAGCAAGCACTTGAACTCGAAGGAGGACTGGGTTTTGCTAGTTTTTGCCAACAGGAGCAGCTGCAGCTTGCTCCGACTTAAAGCTTTCAGAGAAATAAGAAGAAAACATGAGCAGAGGGACGTGGAGGGCAGGAGCCTATAACATCAGCCAAACACTGCTTAACGACATAACAAAAGCCTCTCCTTTTCGTTTTCCTGAGGCCATTAGGCAAGTGTGGTGGATGCATTAAAAGCATCCATTAAAAGAGTTTTAAAGGGTTTCAGAAAGCGGGATGGCCGGCCCAGGGCACACGTGCCATGGGACTGATAGTGTGGCCAGGTACGAGGCTCATTGGTAGCCTGTGGCCATGGATAAGGGACAAGTGGCCGACAGCTAGGATTGCCCATCTGGAAACTCCATCCTTAATGCTGGTGGGAAAGCAGAATTGATGATGAAACCATTTAATAGTGATGTCATGGTAAACAGATAAAACCCAAAGAAAATAATAGCATTTAAAGCCAGCTGGAGGAGGGTTGCATTTCTTCCCATCTAACGCTTAACCAGCCTCTCTATTTACTTGCAGGTAACTGTAAATCCCAATGTGCACCATCCTTCCCGGGTGAGGCAAAGCGAGGACATGCTCTACATTATTTTGTGAACTGCTCCCATCAGGGTCAATTAGTGTGAGGCAAATGAGCGCAATCAGGTTTCAGTTTCTGAATCAAGACGTGACGCAGTTACAGAAGTGACAGCATGGGCTCCCAGAGACTCCCCAGCTCCGGGAAGTGATTTTCTGTGGCTCTGCCCCATGCGTCGCACGCCCCTGAAGTCAGAGGTGGCACACGTGAAGCATCAGAAAAAATCTAGTGAAGTTTACAGCAAATGTAGCTCTTGGAAAGCAGGGCCTGGCCAAACAAGTGTGTGTGGGTGTATATACACCCATATATATGTACAAATACCTGTGCAGAGCATTTCCCAGTAGCTTTGAAGCAATGCTTTCAGCAAAGCTTCCATGCAAAATGCAATCCCACAAAGGCATGTGCACCATGCGGAGATCAGGCAGTGGCACAGGAGCAGGAGAGAGGCTGCTGACCAGACATTTGCAGGCAGGGAATGTTTTCATCTCACAGACGAGGGCGTTTGAACAGAGTCCCCGCTGGTACCTGCCAGCAGCAGCCCCCAGGCTGTGCCAAGGAGGAATGGGCACCGGAGCCTCCTGCTTCCACCAAGGAAGGCAACAACAAACCGACACGGGATATAGTTTTGGGTTCCAGCCCAAATTCCAGTCCTTGTCCTGACCTTGCTGACCTGCAATTCCCATCTTTGGTTTCCTGCCTGGAAAGGCTGGGACAGACCCATGAAGGTACCTAGGGGCTGCTGCCAGCCGGGATGCCGCATTCAGGCCATGTATGCTGCGAGATGGAATCAATCGCTTTCTGATTAGCATTCCAGTCACAGAGCCCTGCTCTGCAAAGCCCAGGAGAAAAACGCGGGTGTGTAATTGCACAATTAAATGTTGCGTCAATACAGTGATTCTTTCGAGGAGGAAGCAGTTCCCAACAATTCCTTGAGGATTAAAGGATCAATGTGTATTTCAGCAGTGAATGGGATTGTGTTTGTTTTCTTTCTCTTTTTCTCAATAAAGTCAAAGTTGAACATGGAGAGAGCACAAATTGTTTTTTAGTGACTCACTCCTACTTCAAAACAGCACTGCATAAAGCCGGCATTCATAGCTGGTCCAGATTCCTTAAAGAGCTCTGAAAGGACTCTCAAAATATTTCTTTGATTGCAGTCCGGCCACACTATCCACTTATCCACTCACACACTTAGAGGGGCAGCTCTGGGTGAAAAACAGCTGGTGAGTTGAAAAGAAAAGCAAGCAAAAACCTGAGGTTAAAAAAAAAAAGTTCAGGTGAAATGAGGAGACCAAACCATGCACTCCAGTAAGCAGTTTGGGTCTGTAAGAAAGTGAGCAGTGGTCACTGTGTTCCTGATAACTTAGTGATACATAAACTTAGCGCATAACTTATTGCAAATTAATGATGGTTTCATTCAAGGAACTTGGTTTTACTGCCTTGACAACACTTGCTGAATATATTTCATCTTTGACCCATTGTGGTCTGGTCTATGTTGTTGAGGTTCCTCCTAAAGACAAAAAAAGCCAGCACAGAATTTCACCAAAGCTTCCTAAAGAAACAAAACCACAAAAGCCTCAATCAAAAATAGATTTACTGAGCCTCAAAAAATTTCACACGTTTCCTAGGACATTCATGCAAATGTACAGAGATGATCTGGCTTCCACAGCCCAGGGCCAGAAGCGGCACAGTAACACAAATCAACCCAGGTTGCCCAGGGCTCAGCAGGCTTCAAGGCAGCCCTGCCAGCGAAGGGCGGCCACTACTACCCATCACATTATCCGTGCCTTTGACAGGAAAACAAAAACACCCCCAAACCTTCCTTTCTGCAGTTCCTACTCCCTGTCCTCACTGAAGAAACATCACACAAAAGACATGAAGAAGTGTGGCATGAGCCTTTCCCCCGGCTCTCCTGTCCAAGCAAATACCCATGTGAAAACAGTACATGAAGGAAGGAGTGCAGGTTAATGCCAGCTGCGGGAGTCTGAAATCCCAAGTGGGAACAAATGCAGCCCCCAAGGGACATGTGCTGGAGAAAGATGCCTTTTCTCACTGGCTTCCTTGTGGTCAGGCAGAAGGTACTTCACAAGAGGTAGGACAAATTGCCTGGGATAAATCACCCGTATTTCACCGTAGCCCCTCAGTGGGACTCCTTTGGTTGTGATTTTCCCATTATTTCACTGGGAGCTTGGGATTTCTTTAAAGACAGAACATAAAACCTGAATGGATACCCACCCCACCCATGCTGCAGCTGGAAAAGGAGGGAGCTCCCTGCCTTGATGCAATGGGAAACCATGACCAGGGTGTCCTTTTTGCCACATGTGTTTTAGAGGAGGAGCAGCAGAATTTGGCTGCTGCTGCTTCAGGGGGAGCAGGAGGTTCTTTTTCACTCCAGTGAACTTGGTGTCATCACAGGCTGTCCAAGGAGGTGGTGAGACTTCGTGTCCGCACCCTCCGCAGAGCCCCTCACAGAGTGAGAACGAGTCACCTGCAGACAAGTGCTCCTTCAACTGCTTATTTCTAGTGGCAGCTACATCTGGAAAATTTGGGTGGTGGGAAAGGAAAAAAAGATGAAGGGAGGCATGGGCATCTTGCATCACCCTTTTCTGTCAGAACTGGGTGAGGGAGGGATGCTGAAGATCGGCACTGGTGCATTAGCAGGGCAAAGAGCCAGGAGTGCAAGGGCAGAGCTGCTGTGCACTGAGGACGCCAGGTGTGGGACGGGGCCAGGAGTTCACAGCCATCCCCAAAGTCATCAGAGCTGACTGTGGCTTAACTTCCCTTAAGGGATGTTCATTCCTGTGCGTGTCACCGACCCAGCACAAGGAGGGTTGCTGGTGGGACTTGACACTCAACCTTGCAGAAAAAACACTTTAGGTCAGTGCAGGGCATTGCGTAAAAACATGTTGGGCTTCTTCCACAGGGAAAAATCCTCCTTTGGCAGAGGTCTGTATGTAAGCGGTGCTCTGTGTGAATGGATAAGGCTGGCTGTCCATCAGGGGCTCCACAGCAACAAAGCTATCTGTCCCCCACAAGCGCCTACTGCAGAGAAAAATCCCAGCAATGAAAAGCAGCTCAAACCAACCGGCCCCTGACGCAGCCCCAGCTCAAGCACAGCAGATCCTGCCGCCGGGGCGTGAAGGGGATGGCTGTGGCAGGATGCTAATTCCCAGGCAGCTGGAGCAGCTTGCCC
>NW_009634204.1:29131-41228 GCF_000690535.1 Cariama cristata | reverse complement strand
ATGCAATGCGGTGCTCGTCCGAGGAACTCGGCTGATTGCCGGAAGAGGCATATCAGTTATGCTTCAATAAGACGTGGGCGGATTTGCCTGCTTTGCTCATAATCTGCCACTAATTTTGAGTATCATTTATTCTTGCATGCTCTTTTCTGGTAAAACACCCTATTTCAAAATACTGCACTTTGCTAATTCAAAGCTTGCACTTGTCTTGTGTGATTATTGCTTTTCCCTATTGCACGGTGTAGACAGTCCCGCTGGCATCTCTGGGCATCTGCACATTTACATGCATTTATAACAAACGAGGGAATAAGCTGCACTCCCCGAAAGATTTTAGCCAGCTGGCTGGCTAAGGCATTGCTTGTCTCTCTCCATGGTATCACCCTGTACGTCTAGAAACGGAGGAGTCTAGACAAGGTCCAGGTATGAGCTGTGCTCCCTGAATGGGGGCTTGCAACATCTGGCTTTGATCCCAGCACCGCTAATACTGGATAAGCTGGGGCAGGCCAAGACAGGCATCAGAAAGTAGGTGTAAGTGGTCAGTTCTCACAACAGAGCCATCCCACCGGTGAGGCTGGGAAATGCGCTGCTTGATCTATCTTTGAACGATCTGGAGCAGCAGCGAGGTAAGAAAGTTTGCTGAGGATACACAACTAAGAGTGCTGGGGAAAAGAGCAGTCGGTGGGGAATTGCATATGGCCCTTACAGGGCTGAGGGACTGCGCAATAACATGGCAGCTGAAAGACAGTGCAGATTAAATTTAAAGCGATGCATGCAGGGAAAACGAGTCTTAAATTCACATATGAAATGATGGTTTCTGAACTGCTTATTATTACTCAGGAGCGAGACCTTTGAACTATCATAGACTATTCCACAAAACCATCGGCTCAGTGCTCACCTAATCAAACACTGGGGATTACCATGACAGAAACAGCAAGTGAACAGAGAAGAGAACTTCATTAGATCAGTGTGCAAACTCCTGATTCACCAGTACTTTGAATAGTGCATGCAATCCTGGTCCTTTCCACTCAGAAAGGTACCTAAGAAGTGGGACAGGCTCAGGGGATGGCAACAAGGACAATTCATGGTGGCTGGTTTTATGCCTGAGGAGGCTGAGAACCTTCACCATCAGGAAGGAGATGTCCAAGGGACACCTAATAAAGGTTTACAAGTTTCTGAGGGAGTTGGAGCAGGGGGTTAGGAAGTGACTGACACAGTCATTTCCACCACAAGAACTGGGAAGCACCAAACGAAGATGTCGGAGACTGGTTCAAAACAAAGAGAAAGACCTAATTCTTCCCACAGCAGGTAGAAGGTCAGTGGAGTTTGTGGCTCCTGCTGTTGTGGAAGCAAAAGGTTTAGACGGGTACAAGGAGAGACTGGACAAGCACTTGGAAGAATGATCCATTGAAGGTTACTAGAGAGTCATGAACCACATTCATACATGTCAGGAAAACCCTTGAGCTGAAAATAGTTGGAGGCTGGAAAAGCAATCAGTGAAGTATTATGCAAGTTTGTCCCACTCTTTCTCTTCCCTAGGCTTCTTACTATTATTTTTATTGGAGAAAGGATACCAGATCACATTGAGACGCAAGTGCAATTTCCTCCTCTGCAGTAGGAATCAAAACTGTGTCTCCCACGACCATCTCACAAACCAGACAGGCTCATTTTTGTTCCTTCACTGGAAAATGGTGCTTTTTTCCTACAATTCTTAAACGTTCCAGATAATAACTAAGAATAACCACAACTCTTACTTTGCAAGACACTCAGTTGGGAAAGGGTAATGCTACATTTCAGTACAAGAAATGTTCATGTGTCTTGTCAAGTGACTGTTTAATATAACACAAAGTTGTAATCCCCCATCTCTTAAAGATGGATTTCCCCAGACTTTTTCTTGGATACTCCAACCAAACAAAGTAATGGGGTGTGTCCCCCCCTTCATTCTTCTTCATGGTGGAGGTTTGTTCCCTAACGACTGGGAAAGCCTTTAAGTAGGGGTTTTTGGTGGTTTTTTTTTGGGTTTTTTTTTGTGTTTTTTTTTTTTAATTAAGCAACAAGAACAGCTCTTCCAAGCTCAGAATGTGGTAAATTATTTAAACGCTCAGTCTGGGTGTGTCGCTGGGTAAGGACTCCCACGCACAGACTGGTTAGAAGGTGAGCAGTGCTTGCTAGACTACCCGGTGACTCACCACCGAACGCATCGTTAATCATATGTTACAGCATGTCTGACTTCACAGAGTACTGTAGGTGGTGTGAAATAATCTTTGAATGAGTTCAAGCTTTTTCTAGCTTTTATGAGGTTACAATGCTTCAGACTCCAAAAGACTCAGCTGGGCAGGAAACTGTTGAGGATTTGTTATAGTAACCCGGGCTGGACTCCCAACACGTCAGGTCTCGGCTCACAGCGGTGGCTTTGGAGGATCCGCAAGTTTGGCACCAACTGGAGTTGTCACCTCTCACCCATCCTGATGCACTTACTTAATCAGAGGTGGCTCAAAGCAATGTGTGGGCAGAGATGAATTCTGCTGCCCAAGGATGAGGGGTGGGGTCTGGGTAGTTCCTGCAAGGGGAAGAGGTAGGATTTGGCTGAGAAATAAAGCATGAAGAGAGCTCTGGTGAGCCAGGACCACTGCTTTTGCTGGCAGTAAAGAGATAGGCTGTGACTGCTACTTCCAAGAGGACCTCTCCCACCTTCCAAAAACAGACACGGACACCAGATGCTCTGGTTTTCCTCAATGAGCATGCCCCTCTTGCCACTCTGGCACAAGCAAGTAGACAACAGGACTGTGGGCAGAGAGTCCAATGCCACAGGCAATTATTTATATTGCCAATGCTTGGAGGTGTCCCAGCATCAGCCCACCAAAGGATTTGAGCTTCTTCTTCTGCCAGTCCCTTTTGCAAGCAGAGAACTGGCAAGACTACTGGGATGATCCAAGAGAGCAATCCTTTTGTCATGCAAAAGGAAGGGCTCCCTCCACACCCCACACCCAATGGCTAAGAAGGTAACTAGCGAAGTCATTGACTAGCCAAATCCGACACTTAAATTTCGTCTCTTACCAGGACTGCATTCACGTGAATGACATTTTTAAGCTACGTAATCCCTGGCAAAACAAGTTACTTCTTTACTTTGAGGTAAGTAACTGTAAATGCTGCATCCTACCAGAGGTACGGGACAAAATGATCTTGCCTTGGAACAAGTAGTGGCCACCAACATCTCCTACCTCAAGGTGTGAAAAATCTTCCTGTGCTGCAACAAGGGCTCCAGCACCTTTTGTCTACTAAGACCTTTTAATGAAATAGGACACATTAGGACTAATTTTGTATGGGAAGCAATGTTGGAACGCTAATCCCCCAAAAGTCACAAATAAAACATTTCACACATCAGGTGAAAGACTTTCCAGCATCCCACTCCAACCTCTTCGGTTGCACAACAGGCCCCTTGAAAACAACCCTTTCTCCAGCAAAGACAGGGTCTGAGGGCGGTGGTGCAGCTGATTCAGTTTCATGAAGAGTTTGACCCCGGAAAGAGGCATCTGCATGAGAAGAGTGAGTCACTCCATTTCAATAATTGGTGAAACCATTAATTGAAGGTGCACAGTTTGCTTGCTTGGGCAGGCTTTGTATGTTTAAACCAGGAGTGGTCTCACTGTTACTATATTTACTGAACTCCCCCCAATTAAGTACTTTGTTTCCCCTCATCCCATAATGACAACGGTTTCCGCATGTTAAATATATTCAGAAAGGAGGTTGTTCTGTTTTTCATATTTGCCAATCATAAGAGTTTTCTCCCCTATGTAGGTTGTAGGACAAACACTAGCCAAGGAACAGCTAAGAAACGTTGCACTGAATGATGTATTTTCAACTAGTTTGTTCAGCATTGTAGAAAATAATTAATTTGGGTTAAAGAGCACATTCAATATTAACTGAAGTTGCTTGCACTTTTTGGAGCAATGAATTGAAAACAGATTTAATGCACTTCATACCAGTTAAATGTAATTGCAGGGTCTTCTATGCATCTTGCATATTTCAGTGAATTCTAGCATTGCCAAAGCCCTGAACGAGAACATCCTTTACCTGTAGACCTGGTGCAGGGGTTGCATTTCAAGCTCTGCCTAACACCTTTGCTCTCAGTTGGAGGTGTTCCCCTTAGGGAGAAAAAGCGTTTCGTTCATTCTTCGCACCGCATTTCATCTTGGCCCCGCTACTGAGACCACCTACAGGGATGCGGGTTAGTATCAGCTGCGTTATGCTGAACTGGTATTTACAGGAGCGCTTGGTGGGAACCACATCTTAGGGAGCCTCACGGGGAGCCTCCCCACCCAGCCACGTGCTTACGGCAGAAGCCTGCCCCGTTCACCACCAAATGACGGCGACTGCAAGCTACCCGACGGACTTGTACGGAAAATCGCGAGCGGGGTGTTTACTGTATTTTCAGTTGTGTTTAATTGCAAATTAGCAGCTGGAAACAAGGAGGGGTGAGCAGTGTGTGAGCCGCCAGCTGCCTGCAGAGGAGTTTGGAAACCTCCAATTATACATTTCTGTAGCTCCAACGAGCAAAGCACTGGCCCGCTGCACACTTGGGGTTTGTTGTACCTAGAAGATTTACATCTCAAGCCATCTGGTGCTGCAAGAGCCAGAGGCCACTCACTTCTTTGGCAGGACATCTTAGGGAACACCTGTATTTTAGATGCCACAACCAGGTAACTCAAGGCAGCAATGCGCCAGGCTCTTTGGTGTCTGGCAGCAGTGATGGTTTTAGACTGGTGCTTATGGTATCCTGGAGCCTTGCAGAAGCTGGCTGCTTTCAGTGCACCAAAGAGGTCCACATGAACAGATAAACTGATTGATGAAGAAATTATTTACCTTTTGAGGTGACTAGTGGGTTGTCGTTTTTTCTCTTTTCAGTGCACAATGAAAAAGAATTGTATACGTTTTCATTTTACCTCAGTTTTATTTTCAGCAGGGCAAAAACATGAAAACATGGACTTCAAAGTGCTGCCAAGCCTGTTGGACATACATCAGTACAGCACCAGGGAAATACCAGTGTGTTCAAAGTACAAGGATCTTCAGACCTGGGTCCACATCAGTCCTTGTGATAGTCCTTATATAAAGTTTTCCTTTTTTACATGCAGAGATAGACCTAATGCAGTAGCAGCTGAAAAACTCACCCTTTAATCTCACAATTTATCTTCATAACATCCCTGTGGGTGACAGTGGTGCAAACATCCCATAGGTACTCACAGGGAAATGAAGCACAGAGAATGGAAGTGCCCTAGTAAGGTCCCATAAACATCATCGTGGAAAAAAAAACACATTTAAAAATCAGGTCTCACATGCAAGTTTAGAGCTCAGACCAGTGGGGCACACTTTTCCTCTCCTCTTTCTTTTCCCTGGATCCCCCAAAATCCTTCTTTGCCACAACATCGATGCAACAGGAACCCACAACTGGCTGCATCTTGCAGCACCCTGACAACGCAACACCAACACCATGTATTGCAGCACCATTGATGGGAGAAGCACACGTATGTAGATTTTGGAAGTGTGTGATATCACTATTACTGTTTCAAGAATTCCTCCTGAGGAGCCTTGCCATCACACGCTGGTATCCATTGCCCCAGCTTCACGGGAATCAGCTGTCCTAGAAACAGGCTTCACCCCAGGGATGCATCCTGGATCCCTGACTCAACTAAAGCACAAATTCGAGTCAATGGAAACTTATCTGAGGAAGGATTGAGTAAAAACCACAGGGTCGAAGTAAAACAAACCACGCAGGTCCTGAGGAATTAGTGAGAAATGCTGTAATCCCAGCTGCACCAGGGGCATCATGGAAAAGAGGTTGGGAAAGATTAACCAGGGACATCATGGAAAAGATGCAAAATCAGCAAGAGCTGAAAGTGGTTTGCAGGATCAGGCCCAACATCAGCAGTGTAGATATGACGGCTGCCAATCTCCATCAAAATGGCAGCACCCAGTACAAAGAGCCCAGCCACAGAGCACAGATATGGATTAGCAGCAGGAAAGGACTTGAAATTCATTGCTCTTTAGTAAGTTATCAGATACCAGCAGTTGAGGAAAAAAAGACAGTATGAGTTTAGTACCAACATCTTTACCTTTAATCCCTGCTTCAGATCAAGGCTAGTAGTTAAACTGGCCTCAAAGGTAGTTTTACAAACTAAGCACAACTTACTGTATTTACAGATATAGCCAACAAACCCTGTATTTCAACTACACTAATAATGTGATATCCTAAAAGCAAAACACCACGAGATTTGAAGGCTTTAGGGATGTTCTTTTTGGGTTGCTTTAAGTCCAGCTAATATTTGCCTTTAATTTCTTCCACAGACCTATTTCTCAGAAAATCCAAACATCACTGAAAAAGAGAAGAGTACTGAAAGATCACTAAACATGTGGAAAAAATTATCCCAAAGGGAATACGAAAGCCATCTACCCGAGACTCCCTCTGTGCTCATCTCACAGACACGAACAGTGGGAGATGGATGCTCTGGTGGCAAACAGAAATAAAGTGGCGAACCCTGGTCTTGGCTGGCATCAAAAGAAACCGCACATCCAGCTGTCCAGAGAGCTCATTTAGCTAAGAGCATTTTGGCCCCTAGGCTAGCCAAGACTTTATTGGTTGGAAAATCCCAATCATGAGTGCTAGTTGCAAGGGGGAAAAAAAAAAGGAAAGAAAGAAAAGAAAAGAAATGGGGAAAGATCAGGCAGGACAAGCCTGAACATGTTCAGTTTGTCCTTCCTACGTTACAATTATATCCTCATTCCTCAGAGCAAAAGGCAGTTCAAAGAGACAATAAACCCCTTTTTAGTCTTAGCCTTCGAAGGAAAGTCACTGAAACGGAACTGAAGTGATTCCCAGAGATAAGGCAACAAAAGAAATTAAACCTTTCCCTACAGCTACCCTTCAGTAAAATATCAGCAGAGAAATAGAGGCACTGTTTCAGACGTAACTATGGCATTCTTCTGAGGAAATAGGATTTACCTTAGTGGTTTCAAACAGATTAATTTAGTATACTGCTCCTCAAAACCTGCAGCTGCTTCCTTCCTTTGCATTGCAGGAATATTAGCCTCTAAGGCTCACACTAACTTCATTTTATGAGATGGATAATATTGCGTTGTCAGGAAACACGATTCCCTTTTGGGGTGCCACTTACTAAATGCTTCAGTTTAGGTCCCAGGAAATTTGGGCTGAAGCGCTGTAGATCACGGATGGCTTTGGAGCAGGCAAAGCATGAGGGACCAGTCAAAGCAACCACCAAACAGGGGGGTTCCACCACTTTTCTTTAACCTCCTCATTTGGGCACAAACGACGTAGGCCAACAAAAGGTCCACTTAGCACGAGAAAGAAAAGAAATAGAGCTGAAAGGCAGGGCAGGGAACAGCTCGGGATGGACCTGGGAGGTCTCCAAGGGTGCACCCATCCCATCCTGTCTCCCTCCCAAACCAAATGAAGCAAAACTGAAGGCACGGGGCATAACGATGCCACAGGGAGCAATTAAGTGGCAAGGGGAAAATAATTGGATTTGCAACTAAAACCATGAGACACTAAACAGCCTAGACAGTGAAATATTTGACAGCTGCAATCCTAGACATGGATGGGACAGGCAGAAATAAAAGGCTCCATCATCTATTACCAAGCCACCCAGAAACCATCAAGCACATACGTTTAAAGCTTACTATAAAGTGAAACAACAGCTTTTTTTAAAAATTATTTTTTAATCTACTTCACCAAGACTTTTACAGAGTATAGACATCATCCTGCTCATCACCCCAGCTCTGGGGTCTCATTGCCAACGTACATTCATGTAATGAAAACAAACTTCAACTCGGCTCAGGACAGACACCTTTTCTAGCCACAGCTGGCCCACATGAGGACCTAATTACCAACTGGAAAGCCATAAATACTTCAGACTGACTCAGTTTGGGTGCACTGGATTTCTTCCTGCCTTTCACTGCGTCAGGGAATTTCTTTCCACCCTACGGCCCTTAGGAAGGGGGCACATGGCTGAAGGAGTCAGCGGTCATGAATAATCAGGGAGGGACTTTTCCAGAACAAGGCAGTAATGTGAAAAAGTCTTTCTTCTGGGGTGACATTTGCATGACCGAGCGATGACATAATAAATCTGCAAACAAAAAAGGCTTTATACCCCTATGGTGGCTTTCAAAATGTCTCTGCACTGGCTTGGTCCTTCCCTTCTGTGCAGAAGCATTACATTTTGGGGACAGGAATTTAAGCCCCATCAGCACCAGTTCAATTGCTGTCTCTGTAGCCATGGCTTTATCTCATTCTTTCTGGCTAAGGCAATCCTACGACCCATGTTAACGATGCTATTTTACAGGGCACAACATTTCACTGTAGGACCAACGGGATTTATTTCTGCTCTGGTGTGAGGGTATAAGAGCCAAGCAGAGCCCAGGGTGACAAAACCTGTTTGCATAGGAGATCCATCAACGTACAGCTGGAGTCACCTCCAAGAGGCAAGGCCAGTGCCTGGACACCAGCTTGCAGTGACTGAGCAGAAAGAAAAGGTACAAACAGTATTGCCAGAGAGTGAAAAAGCAGCAGCATGCCAAGACCATCCCCAGAAAAAAACAAACCAAACCCAAGGCCCTGTTAGACACTTGGGAGCTGCTGAAAGAGTCAAACTGAAAAGGAGCTGCTGAAGTGCAGCCAGAGGAGCTGCATGCCAGGCTGCGTGCTTGCCAAGGCAGCCCAAACACTGCGGGTACCGGCAGGGCACCGAACTGGTGCTGGAAACCCAGTCAGGGTGTAAAAACATGATGCAGATGCTCAGACTGAGGCAGAACTAATGCTTCACCTCCAGCACGGGCCATTTGCCAGATGCGGACCTCTGCTGAGAGTTAACCGAAATGTGTTTGAAACTGGACAAAACCCTTTATTTTGCAGGTCATTTG
Organism: Cariama cristata; assembly: GCF_000690535.1. Lineage (NCBI taxonomy): Eukaryota > Metazoa > Chordata > Aves > Cariamiformes > Cariamidae > Cariama > Cariama cristata. The sequence continues at coordinate 32,303 of NW_009634204.1, read as the reverse complement.
TTTTTAAAGAGAGGGCTGAGCAGTGATCTAAGCAGTCAGAATGGGGTACTTCAGATCCCCACAGAAAAGCATCTGAGGACTTTCAGAGCAGCGAAGCAGGCGCTACAGGAATGATGGATGCTGGGCCAAGCCCGGCCTCCCAAGCCCAAGGGGATTTGCTCACACCGCCGGGAGCGGGGAAACCGTTTCTCACCAGTATAGGAAGTCAAACGCTTGGCAACAAGGGAGGCAGCTCTCCCACAACTCCGGTTACGCAAACAGCTGCCTTCTGCTGGGTTTCAACATGCTTCGCTGCTCCAAAAATAATTTCCTGCTTGATTTGATACCATTAGCAGGAGCACAAGAGCGCAGCATGAATGGTCATGCTGCTTCATGCTGGATGCAGCTAGCCACTGGTTTCTAGCAAAAGCCCCGATTTCTTTTTTTGGCACAGAGGCACGATTACACAGGAGGAAAAGGTAAGAGAGGTGACAGAGTAAGCCCTCTCCTCTTCCTCTGCAAAGGGTTTTGACGCAAGCCTGGATGAAAGTACCTGCCACCTTCATCGTTCCGGGCCTCTTTCCAGAGCTGAGATTTCCCAGCCCTTACAGTTCATAACACTTATGGCATGCAACCAACCCTCAGCAGCCAAGCAGGAGTCAACGCCAACATAAAGTTCAATGACGAAGTCATCGCTTGCTGGGCGATTTGGAGCAGTGCCGGTCCCGGACAGGGTTGCTGTAGTTCCCTCACGGCACGAGCACTCAAAAGCTCACATCGTGCCTTCTCTCATTCCCCACTGGATGACTTTGTGTCCCCTTTGGGGGCTTGTTGAAGTAATCCTGGTCCAGCCCAGTGCTTTGGGAACAGCAGCACTTTCTGTTCCTAGCTGGACTGGAATTTGGATAGCAAATTTTGCCCTAAGGTGCATCTGATTTCTTGTTCCCTATTCCCAGCCCAGGCATCTACATGCCCCTTTCCCAAGGGCCTGCCTCGGGGAGACTCCTCCAGCAGCCTTCACCATCAGTGCTTCGGAAACCTCAAGAAATATAGAAAGTTAAAGATGCCAAGGCCCAGCACATCAGCATCACACTCCATAGCCTGTGGACCACCAACAGCACAGTACACAGCTCATATCTTCCTGATGAAGTTCAAGTACTGTTCAGCAAAGAAAAGAAGCAGCAAAGTTGCACCCAGTAAAAGAACGGCTGCAAAGTGGGATTCAGAAGCTGATAGCACGTCCACAAAATCAGCGTATTTCAAGGCAGTGCAGAGTGCACGCTGGTGTGAAGGGGGATTCCCCAGCAGAGTCTGAAGGTCTGGTGTGGTATCTGAAGAAGCTCTATGGGTTTTTGCAATAATGCCTGACTTGGAAGCAGAAATCCTTGCCAATATCAGCCAACTGATTTTGTGCTGCCTTTCTCTTCCTGTTATACCTTGAAACCAAAGTTGTGCAATGGCACTTGTTTATGCTTCTACATTTTAAGCCCAAATAGAGTATGATGGACCATTTCATCTGATCTGCACCACACAAGCCTTACCAACCTTTTTTTTCCACAATCATTCTTTGAGCCACACAATGGCTTATGAAAGATGTCCCCTGGTCATGAATAGAAGAGTATAAGGGGTGATGAACCCACCACTGCTTTTGGGGAGCTTAGACAGAAACTAACCTTGGAAGATAAAGCCATGAAAAGAGAGGAAAGGTCCCATCAGCAGTCCTGCACAGGACATGACTCCAGGATGACACCCCCAGCTTTCATATATGAGGCAAAATATGCATCTGAACCAACCCAAATGGCAGGTGGGGCCCCTCCTGTCACTGTCACAACAAAAGGGAATAACCCTGAAAAGAAGGTGGCTCCCCAGCTGCTGGAGGACCTGGGCCAGGCGGGAGGACAGGACTGATGGGAAGAGTGTGCAGGCTGGTTTCCATGCTCAACTGACCCATGTCTGCAGCTGCTGCTGCTCCCACAGCCCAAGGGTGTGCAGATAAGCAGCAGTTCAGCTTTTCCAGACGTAGCACAATTCCTGTTTATAGCCTCTGGGCTAGGCTTTTCAAAAGAAGGAGCTAGGTGTCTATTCTTGTAGGAAACCAGGTGTGTAAACAGTTCAATTAATATACCCAGCAAACTGTGCTCTAGCGCAGCAAAGAGGGCTAGTGGAGACAAGCCAAGAGCACAGGAGCCGAGGAAGGAAAATACTTTTAAAGAATATGCCTAATTAGAGATGAGCCTGGGCCAAAAGTTTGTATTTGAACACCTGGAATAGCCCTGGGGAGCAGAATTGTAACCTGAACCCAGATCCACATTTTGTAACTCGCTCCTCTCCCAAACGAGCTAAAACCTAGCCCCAGACCCAACCATCGCACAGTCTGAGCTGCAGGTCTCCAACAGCCAAAGCCAAAGGCTTTCTACTCTCAACTGGGTTTTGGTCAAGCTATTGTGCTCGGCTACCGGTGCCCTCTGTCCCCCTCGCCCCACACCAGCCAGTGCCACATCGTGGGCCCACTCTGCCCCACTCAAGAGCTTGCTGTTGCTCCTTGGCAGCATGTCCCTGGATCACTGACTCAAGGTGGAAATGCCCGTTCGTTGTGTGACGGCACGTCCCCATTTGCTCCAGCGGCCATGGCGTCCCCAGCACCATGGCCAAGCCCTACTTTTCACTGCACCGCCTTCTCCCTGACCTCACAGGCTACAGCTGCAGCTCCTGGCCAAAGCAAGAAGCCTGCCTCAACATAAAGCCAATCCCCAGTCAGGCCTGCAAGCCAAATATTGACAGCAACCCTCAGTTTTGTGCCAAAGCTGCAGAGTCAGGGCTTGTTTTGAAGGGCACAACCTCCATGGTGGGGAAAGCCATGCCTTTTATGAGTCCTTGTAGAAGTGGCAGACTCCCTTTTCTCCCTTACAGCTCAGTTCTCTAGAACAGAATACTAAACTTCACCCCCACCTTACCACCTCTTTTGAATGTAGGTTTTCTTTATAGCAGAATCACATTTGGCAAAGAAAGGTCAGCCCCATCCCCACAAAACCGCCCTGTCACAGGCACGTCATGCCTTTCAGACAGCTTGCAAGGCTGACTAAACATTTACTTTTGGATGGCTCCTTTCCAAAGTCCAGAAATAGATCCTTGTCCACAATAAAAGAGTGCCTGGGTGTGCCATCAGATGGCTTCATTGCCCCGTTATGGCATG
>NW_009634204.1:0-29100 GCF_000690535.1 Cariama cristata | reverse complement strand
GCTTCCCTGCTTTCCCCCCCCCAAGGGGCCCCGCCGCTGCCCGGCGCCAAGCTTGCTGCCACATCCCCCTCTCAGGACAGACCTGCAGAAAGGCGAGGCCTTATCTCCTAGCTGGATTATTCTTGGTAGGTATTTGGCAGTCATTTTTGCATCATCTGACCTTGGGTCCTGTTAGGTTGAGGTAGGTGACTAACGCACGTGGCTCTTGATTGCTTTCCCTTTCCTGGTGGGCACCTGGCCTCTCACCAGCACAGAATGGAATGAATTGGCACAGCTGGAGAAGGGCAAATGGGATTCGCTCACACTGGATGCTGTAATAGTCCAGGTAGTGATTGTATTTTGGAAACGTTTTGAACAATTTAACTCCACTGCTATTCAGAGCAGCTTTGTGCCATGGATGGACTTTTCTAGCTATTGCAAATTCTTCCCTGCCACAGCTGAACCTCCATCCTCAAGAAATAAAACAATAAAAAAATAACAATCAAGTTTTATACAAAAGCACAGGAAGAACTTCATGAATCCTTCAAGGCTCAAGAGACTCTTGTCTGAGAAGTGTTTGCCACAGAGCACCCAGGCGAAATCAGAATGGTGCAACTTTTGGTAGGGTGAACAGATTATGATCGGGCAATTACACATCCCAGACCGTGTAATCGCATGCAATGGGAACACATGTGGGTGTAGTGTGAGGCGTGAGCCTGGTGTCACCAACCACAGGCTCCTCTGGTTACCCTAAAGGAGTTCTTCAACAAATGTTTCAAAAATTTCTTTTCTAAACATCAATAGGTCCATCTAGAAGTCGGCCTTTCTCTGCCATGAAAACTAATTCCTGGAAGATTGGGAAACATCCAGCACTACACTGGAAAACATCAGCCAGAAGAATTGATTCATCATCTGTCTCGTATCCAACCGTGTCTGAACAGTCGGAAAGGGGAGGGAAAGAAACCCATCACACACAACACAGATAATCTGTTATACAGCTTTGTATCAGGAAAGAGCCTTTCCAAACTTCTGTAGGAAGTAAGCTTAAATACGTGATGCATAAGCATCCTCAGCTTTAATAACCATTACTGTCTTTCATCTCCCCTTTTTTTAAAGTCTGAGAATAGCATTTAAGACTTTGGCCTCCTGTAAGCATTGCTCAGATGCTCCCCAGATGGCTTTTCCAAGGGGATTTCTAATTATTTAGGTTTTTTAAAAGAAATATCCTGCAGGAATCTTTCAGGTTTCTGGAGGTTTCCTTCCTTCCTCTACAAATTTCTTTAACCCAGAGCTTGATTTAAAAGCAAACTCAAAGGAAACACTTCCAATGACTTCAATACGTCTTAGATCACATACCCTGGGGTAAGAGAGGAATGAACCAAACCCCATACAAATAAAGATGGTGCAGATTTCAAAAGGATTCACAGTGAAGTTTTGTAAAGAAGTAATTAGTCCAAAAGCTTCAGCCTAGAATATCACAGAATAAAGGAACGTTTAGTGAGACTGAGAAACTTAATACTGCATATAGACCACAAAGGATTAGATGTATAACCCCCTCTCCACCAAGAAAAATAAACTAAAATCTAGGTAACTATTGCTGTAATAACAAGTAAATAAGAAAACCTCAGATGCTCAAAAGTATTCAAAGTTTTCAGATCCTGAACTACCTTAAACGGACCAGATTTCCAAAAGTGCTAAATTCCTATCCTCTGAAAATCCACGTTAGACATCCCCAAGTGGGACACCAGAAGAAAAATCAGTCATTTCTGGAAAGTCTGATCGCTGCACTTCTGCATTAGAGGGCAGTTGGAGAGCAGAGCAAGAGCCCCTTATGCGTTTGGAACACAAAGCAAATTATTCTAATGAACGTATAGGGTCTGTGTCTCTCCCAGGCCATTCAAGCCATCTCCTAAGCAATAGTTAATTACGAGACATGCTACTCCTCTAAGGCTGCTCCTCCACATCCCCCAAGATGGGATACAACCCTCTGGGGCATGTTGCCCTGCCTCCTGCAAATGCTGGCTGGGCAAACTGGGAGTGCTTCTGCATGTGCGATGGTACGACCCACTGCTGGCTCAGCACACAGGGCTATGCCCTGTACACGGATAGACCCTCACCATGGCGTGTGGCCTCTCAGATCATGCCATTAGCATTGCCCTCCTCCTGGATCAGCATCTCTGCTTGCCAGCGATGCTTAAGGGCATTTGCTGCGCCATTTGGCACAGCACAGGGCTCAGCCTGAGCAGTCGGGATCTTGCAGTCTGAATGCTACAGAGAAAATTTCTGATGCTGGAAATACCTTCTCCCTGGGCTGTGATAACCTGTGATTTGTCAGGTTAAAGAGACAAGCCCGAACAAGCGCTGGGGTTAGCCTGGAGATGGCCATTCAGAAACTCTTTTGCCCTCTGGCTGCTTTCACTGCCTGAATGCTTCACATACCTTTGGCTCTCGCGGGCTGGTGGAGTGGCTGTGAGCAAGGTTTCATAAAGAGCGGGCAAGGAAACGAAAACCCTGGGTGGGGCTGTGGAAGCTGGTGTAGTTCATGTGAAGGTCACACCCTTTTTGTTTCCCTTTGAGCACCCCATCTGAGCAGCCTGGCCTTCACCAGGGCCACAGTGAACTGGCACCCCAAGATAACGGGGTGTTGCATCCTCCATTCACCCAGCAGCCTCCTGCTTGTCCCATCAATCTGGCAGCAATGGCCAAGAGAAGCACGGGGAAGGGTTTAATACTCAACCCCAAACTCCTCCAAAAGGGCTCCTTTTCCACCCATTCTTTACAGCAGCCATACTTCAGGCAGGAGGAAAACAGGGGAGAGCAGCAGCAATGGATGTGCTGTCCCCTTTCTTCCCTTTCAGCAAATGAAGGTCCATTTTGTAAATACTACTTCCTTCCAGCCCAAGCCCCTTGATGCCCCAATCTTACCTCCCCAGATGACCCAATACACCTAAAAGCACTAAGCCGTTCTCCTGCAGAGCTTCACTCCTCAGCTTCTCAAGTCCTAACTATTCCCAAGTCCACCCTTCACATGCCAAATCCACACATTTCTGTTCATCCGGACCTTCCCTCTCCCCCTTTCCTGATAGTCCTTCCCACACAAGTACCACATCCTTCCTGCCCCAACCTCACCAAAAGGCTGGGCTCATTCACCGAAGCAGATCAGAATGAAACGTAAGCATGACCCTTTGAATCTAAAGGATTAGGAGATGTAAAGAAGAGAGCTGTCTATATGAACATGTGCAGGCACAAACGGAGGAAGGTCGTGCCACCCCACGTTGCCCTCCAAGTCCCTCTGCCAGCTCTCGCTGGGCACATCTCAGCAGCCCTGCCCTTCAGCCTCCAGCCTTTGGGACTCCTCCACCACTGCACTCCGTGGCTGGCTGAGTTCAGTTTTTTCTGCTGCTTTTCTGAAAGAGCCGAAGGCCCGCACTTGCTTTTGATAAACAATTAAAAAAACCAACAACCAACAAGCCCCAAAAATGAGATGGTAGCTGGGCTCACAAAGGCTCTGTCTGCCCAGGAGACCAGGGGATGAAGAAGAGGATACATACAGGAAAAACTGGATGCGTTCCCCCAAAGTAGTAGACATTTGCATGAACACACCTCGTGATAGAGAGAGTCTGCATCCCAAAGGCTGTATAATCTAAATAGCAGTATTGTGAATGTATTGGGAGAGGGAAGGAAAAACCATCTCATCGCCCCATATTATGCATGAGGAACACCAGTGCAGAGGGGTGGGACAACTTACTCGTATCACAGGGAAATTGCAGCAGAGCCAAGTCCCAAATCCCAGTTCAGGGACTTAACCACAGCCTATTCTGTGCTTTCTATTTTCTGTTAACAAAGAAAACAGCATTTCCCTGGATTTTAAGCCCCAGTGATACTGCTGGATTTGATGCCCAGTCGTGAAATATTCCAGGAGTGGGAAGAGCAGACGAAGTTCCAGTGAGCCATGAGCAGACACTGCCTTATAGTGCAACCTGCACGGTGAGGGTCATGTTCAGCCCTCTGATGCTGCCTTTGCTAGCGAGGCCAGACCCCAAACACCTTGTGCCTTCCCATAAAATTACAGGTTTTGGGGTTTGGTTGTTTTATTTTTTTTTTTTCCATTTTTTTACACTTATTACTTGAGGCTGTTAAGCCAGGCTTGACAAGAAAAATCAGCCACCACCTCAATGCAACCTTGCAAGAACACAGCTAGCAACCTACCAGGCAGGGCATCGTGCTGCACAGAAACCCAGCACTTTCAAAGCATCGGCCGAGGGGAGCGGTGTTCAAACATCCATAATTGTTTAGCGGAGTTAACTTCACAAACACACGCGCTTTTGATTGCGATCTAGCCACCGCGTGCACAAAACAGGGTTTCGCTCGCCCACCACCCCCTCACTTTCTGACTCCAGGCGTGGGGCGGCGAGGCAGAGCAGCCTCCCCCAGCGCACAGGCGCGATGAAAGCTGAAGGCAGCAGGGAAATTTCCTTGGCTCCCCCCTATTTTTTCCCTCCCTTTATTTCCTAACCACCTGTCTGCTGTGCTAACTGCTGTCAACCCATGGAGGGCTGACAGCTTTGACCCAAGCAAACCATGCCAAGAGTGGCTCTGGTGCAAGTCAATTCCCAGCAGTGCCCAAACCTCAGCTCTCTGTCTAAGGAGCACAAATCAGCCACATGAGGAAGTTCTGGATACTTTCTCCCTTTCTTTTTTTTTTTTAATAATGCCTTTTCATCATGGTTTCCCTGGGAAGATGAAGCAGCTCATCCAAAAGGGCAGAGATGCCCAGGAGGAAGGAGGGTGCTGTGGGGAGAAGGGGCAGGTGGACATCCCCTGAGAGCTGGCACAGCCACGCTCACAGCCCTCCCACCAAATCCCTGCAGAAAGCTAAGAGGGAATGAGGGTTTTGAAGGAAAAGGGGGAGTTCCTGACAAGGCTGAGGAAGGGGCTACCAGTCAGCACCCTGTTAGTTCAATTCGAGCCCAGCCCTCCTCAGCCATACCCCATACCCTTGAGGGGAACCCCAAGGCATGGGCTCTCCTTCCCATGAGCTGCTGGCTCCTGCCCTGAACCCCATTCTTCCTCCCTTGGGAAAGGGCCCCACCTACGGGTGAAGGACCAAAGAGGAGTTCTCAGCCCCATCATCATGCCTCCCTCCACTGAAGCTGAGACCAGGGGTTTTAAGGAGAGCATGGAAGAGCCAGATCTACTGAAGATCTGCAAAGGGGGAACAAGGGCACCTTTGCAGTGTCAGTGTGATCTTCCAGTGGGTAAACAGGAGAAAGCCAGTGGACCCAAATCCAAAATTGGTGGCCTAGAAGTGGTATGTGGGGTAGAGGTTTGCAGGAAGGAAGGGCTAGGGATGAGCTTAGTGGAGATGTGTCTGTTGTATGAAGGCAGCATGGACAGAGGAAACTGCTCAGGACCTGCATCCTGGTGACTTCTGGGATGTTCACAATCCAGCATCAAACTGCAAGACTGTGACCACAGGCACGGTGTGTTGATGGCCAGGGGTAGTGTTTTGGGACTCGGGTGTTAAGCAAGCAGAAAGCTTGCTAAGCAGACTGTTCCCTGAAGTGTTTCAGGCCTGCTTCATGAGGAGGTAAAAGGTGCTGTAGAAGTGCCTGTGCCTCTCCGTCAACGACAGAGTCTGAACAGCAAATTTAGGTGTAGCTGCCTCCACTGCAGATGTCTAAGATTAGGTGAACTCCACCCAAAGTGCACTGAGGCACTTCTCAGGTTCAAGAATAGGTTAAACAGGTCATCAGAACTAGAAAGGTCTGGTGCTGGGAATAGAGGAGAGGAGAGAAGCGCCCTAGACCTGAACTCTGAACCAACAAGTTGTGGAGGGATGATGTGCATGATACTCTATCCAGACCTGGTTAACATAGACCTTACAGACAATCTTTCAGACTATGGCTTCCAAAACTAAGATTGTTGTCACAAAGAGTAAATGAGAGGAAGAATCTCTGGATCCTGTTTGGTTTGTTTTTCACAGAAGGTCACAACTAAGGTCCTCTGTGCCTTCCCCAAACCATCAGCTCCTTGACAAACAGTGCATTCGCTATTCCCTCCCCATCTCTCCCAAGACACCGCAGGGCTCGACCGACGGTGACAGAACACATTGCAGCTCATGGATGACTTGCCGGCAAGCAGACACCACCTCCCTCTCTCCAAAGTCTCTTGAATCAAAGGACAAAGCAATGCTTGTACAAGTGTCACCAATCCACGCTGCTTGGCCGATCGACATCATCCCAGGCGGAGAAATACCACAGTTTCTACTGGAAGGGAGCAGGAGCAGCTCCCGGCAGCAGAATGCCCTGCTTTGTCCCAAAACGGAGCACAACCCTCTCGCCCTTTGCCATGTTCCCACCCGCCTTCCCAGCTCCCAACCTTCAGCCTTTTCAACACCCACAGTTTTTCCACTCTGCCGCAAAGAGATGAGAAATTCCCTGCCAGAGGACATTGCTTAAATGGGTTATTGAAAAGAAATGCAATTCCCTACTCCGGGCAAACAAGCTCCTTCTTTTCCCCTTGAGGAAGAAGGATAATAGCACAGCCAGGGAAAAAAAAACCTATCCCCAAAGCCTGCTGTAATAATATTAAATAAGAAACCAAAGGGGTTTGGCCAGGAAAATCCCAAGTTCAAAAGAATAATTGCTCCAAGACATTTAAGCCTACAGCTGAGTCACTAAAATGAAGAAACCTCTCCTTGTCCGTAGAAAGCAAACAAATCTTGGGTCATGCAGCAAAGCTTCTGTATGTCCTTGTTAGAAAGAAAGAAGCCAAATGCAATTAATCATAGTCCCAGAAGAAAGGATGAAATCTCTGTAATTAGCTACCTAGACTCATCTTTCCACTTTTGAAGACTAATCCAGCCACCTTCTTTCACCCTTCACACGCAGTGCTGCCACAAAAGTCTACTACAAATAGCAACTCACTTCTCTCCAGGGCTACACGCTCACCTGCAGCCTGCGGTCCCCTAACAGCTTTGCAGTGAGTGCACAGGGGAACATTTGCAGAGAGCAAGCAGAGCCCCTTCTCTTCATCACCTTTTGTGGATGAGCTGTCATGGAGTTTGCAGACTCTCCAAGAACCTGGAGACCTCAGCTGAACTATAGGAGTTATTTTCAAGCTAGGTATTTTTTATCCACAGTCCTGATCCACCTGATCAATGACCAGAAAACACCCATTAGAAAAAAACCCAACATACGAACATGAAAACACTTTCCAAACAGTTAAGATTACAATTGCTTGTGTTAATAAATTGGCTTAAACTTCACCCTCAGATGGTGTAAATTTGCCTGACCATCACCCTGCCCATAGAAAGCATGCTCTTCACAGCTGGATGCACTGTTTGTACTGAGGTGAGTGGAGAGGGTTGTATACTAAGAGCAAGGTCTCCAGCAGTTAAATCCAGTAAGGTGAAGCCAGCTGGCAAGCAGCTCCTTTAATTGCAAAAGGCAAAGCCCCATTCCACAGATGAAACACGTCCAGGTCTGACTAAAAGTCACAATTCCTTTGCTAGAGCTTCATTCAAAGATTTGGAAAACATGGGGGGGAAGTGTAGTACTTTAGAGAGAGGAAGAAGAAGGGCTGGAGCTGGGGGCTACAGCTTAGGAGCGGAGGTCAGGATCTGACATCCAAAAATATTCTACGCAAATCAGAACAAGCCATTCAACTTCCCTGGGGCTCCCTTAATAAATAAAGGTTGACAAATATTATTCCAACAACAAAAACAACAACAGGCCAGCTCTTTAGGTCAAGTACATCAATGGTAAATACAATACAGCAGAATAATACCGAAATGACATCAGCTGAGGAACTGAGACTGATTTCTGCCCCCTCTCTTGTATACAGGCCACTGCTAACATATGAATAATGCTGTCAACAATAGATGGGGAACACTGGCCAGTTTTGTGGTGAGGGAGAGCGAAGAAAGCAAAGTGGACAGAAATCTCCAGCTTTGCTCTTCCATGACACAGCAGAAATGCTTATTTTCAAAGGAAGGAGATTGGGTCATTCTTCTATGGAAAAAAAAAAAAAAGAAAAAAGAAAAAAAAGGAAGCAATCATGCAGCTCCAAGTACAGCTGGAGCCTTCCTGTACAAATGTGGGAAACAGGGAGGGGTGTTTAACAGCCAGGCTGGGGGATACAGCATCAGGGTCACGGAGCCTCGGGTATGTCCATAAGGTGACACCCACTCCTTTCCCTCCAGGTCAGTGCCGCAGACATAGCCAGAGGTGCCGGGGATGCTCGGGGGGCTGTTTTGTGGCACAGAGCCGCATTCATCTGCTTGCAGGGCTCAATTCCCGCTCACCACCAATACCAGCCAAAACACTAAAAATCAGTAGATTGCTTCTCTAATCTTTGCGCAGAAATCTGGCAGAGGAGCTAAGCACAGTGTCAAAGCAAAGGTGGGACTTGGCTGCAGCAAAGGTTGCTATCAAACACCCAGAGCGGCCTTTTCAGCCTGGAGCTGCTGTTTATAAACTCCAACCCACCCTCGGCGTGTCAGGGTGGTCAGAAGGGTCCTGCCAGCGCGCTGGAATTCGTCCCTTGTTAATGGGAATTCCTACCGTCCTTCCAGGGGGATGTACAGATCCTGACGGACAAAACCAAAGGCTGCTGGCAGCCAGGCTGCTTTCCCCAGTCCTGCAACGGGACAGAGGAGCCGCCCCGAAACCACGGCGATGGGATGCTCGGGCAGCCGGGCACGAACTGCGAGCCGAAGCCGCCCTCCGCCGGATGGAAGGGAAACAACCTCTTCCCACGGGAAAGTCAAAAGCTATGTCGTTTTTCAGGTGCAGGTCCCTTCCTTTTCCATCGTTACGGGCAACTTTCACTTTTCTCAGTGTTATGCTGCAGGCACAAAATGTAAGGGGCAGAAGCTTTCAAAATATGCAGCAATCTGGAAAGTCTGGAAGCATCCTCTTCTCTGACAGCACCAAGTCCGGACATCCAAAAGCCAAACTCCATTCAAGTGTCTCTAACTAAATAACTGAAACGGGGGATTCTCTCCCACTGCCGATTTTTCTATAAACCAGCGACGGATGCACACACTAGAAAGTGAAACCCCGTAAATTTTGGCTAGATAACAATGCCACTTGAATGTTGGTGGTTAAATATGGGCGTATAACCAAAGATTAAGCTGAGAACCGAGGTAAACTTTACTTTCAGACTGTTAATGCACAGAAGGGGTACAATCACTGCATTTGATTAAAAATAATACTTATTCAAACCCCACTCAACCATCAACATCTATAAATAGTTTAAAATCCTGAATTAGCTAATATTATGTACATCCCCAATTTTCATTTTATGTAACCATGTAGCAACTACAAAATAAATCCTCCTAGCCAGCCTTGTGTCAATTGGCCACAGAACAGGCATCAACCACAAAAGAATTAAGGAAAACCTTTTCAGGTTTCAAGCGAGAAGAAGAAAACTCCTGAGATTGTCTGCACCAATTAATTTGCCCAACACAGCCAAGGTACAGCAGCAAACAGAGTTTTCAGGGGCTACTCCCCGAGGCAGCAACGTTAAAGTCTTCGACTCAATTAACCTTTGCAAAGATTTGAGACGCAGAGCAGCATCACGGCAGCACCTGAATGCATGCAGATGTGTAACAGGGTTCAGAGCGCAGCTCGTGATGTCTAACACAATAACTGCGTGAGCCCTATGCAAAATGCCCAGGTGACATAGTCACCGTATACAGCCCGCAGTGCTTCTGCTGCTAGGACAAGCATCACCAAAAAAAAAAAATCAATGACGTTTGACTTAGCTGCCTGAAGTTCATGACAACTGATTTTTAATGAGCTAGCATTGCTGTACAAATGGAGGGAGGTGGGACACAGGCCCGGGGTGGCCGTGATGGTGAAAGGCAGCTGCCGGCAGCGCGGACGGTGACACCTACCAGACACTGACACTTGCCAGCAACATTGATCCCTTCCAGGACAAGCCCAATTCCTGAACACCAGAGCTCATGAGTTTTAACTTCTATTCTATGCTTTAGAGCAGCTCTAATACTCAGAAAAGTTGGGGGGGGGGAAGTTATTTCCACGCTAACCTGAATCTGTAGAAGCAAGTGTCCATAATAAAAGAAGTAGAACAAAATAAACACTTAAAAGTTCACAAAGGATTTTTTTTTTCCCCATCAGAGAAATGCTGGGGAATCTTCCTGAAAGATTACAGCCACGTGCACATCCCTGCCTGCAGAGCTCTCCGCCACACCCTACCTTTTGAGCTTCCTTTACTACTAATGAACAGCAACTGGTAAATTTGGTAAAATCAGGTATTTCTTTCCTGTTGCAGCACATAAGGTGGCAGCCCACTACGATGTGTCAGGCTGTGGAAAGCAAAGAGGGAAGTGGCAGGCACATGCTTCATCTGGCCGTGACAGGGCTAGACTTCCTCACTCTTTTCCCCGCACTGTCCCAAGCTTGCTTTCCCCTTTCCCAAGGTCTTGCTCTATATTGAGCATCCCCCAAGCACACCAGTTTCCCCACAATTTTCACACCATTCCCGATTTCCATTTCTCAGTTGTACAACACCGTTTCTTAAAAGCAGGCTATGCAGTGCGCGTTGCTTTTCTGCACGCTCAGCTCCAAAGAAAAGACAAGCAGGAGACAGACACTCCATTTCTCACTTCAACTTGATTTTAAATCAATTTAAGCAGACAGAAGAGGAGATTTTCAACAAGGTCTCCTTAAAAACAGTAGAAGTAGTTCTTTGTAGCAGTATGGAAAATAAAATTTTGAGCTTTGGTATAATCCTCTACTGCCACCAGGAGTAAGATATCGTCAAAAGCTCGGGGGCGACACACCAAAATACCCCTTAGCAACTCCTTCAATGGTTGCAACAAGGCTAACACCGAACAAGTGGGCCACTCACCCGAATTTGGTAGAGAGGACACCTCCCAAGGCAAAGCCGACGATGATGCCTATTCCAAAGCAAAGACCCAGTTTCCCCAAAGCATCAGCACGTTGGGAAGGAGTAGTCAGGTCTGTAATAACCTTCTGAGCACCTGCAGGGAAAAAAAAAAAAAAAAAAATCCCTTGAAAGAAGCTTCTACAGGCTCTGAGCAGTGGGTGTACAAATTTTTGGGCCACAGTGACAGCGTCTGCCACAAAATGGTCCTTGCAATCCCAGGTCAAACACCCGTGCACACCACCAAGTGGAATTGGGTCAGCCTGTCAGTCATAGGAAACAAAAACACTCAAACCACTCAAATAAACCACTTCAGAAGTGGCAAGAAGAGGCTTAACACCCTATCAACTTGAGTCCTCTTGCACGAGTTACATGGACTGCTAGTAGCTAAAGGTTGCTCGTGGTTTTTACTAGAAACATCTAGGAAAGGCCAACAAAAGCAGAACTTGGTGGGTAATGAAAGGTATTTTTGTAATCATGTTTCATTTTGACCAATACACTCATTTTACCAGGAGAAAAGGAAAAGCTCTCCTATAAACTATCCTGGTTGCAAGAAGGCAGTTGAGAAGTTTGGGATAGCACTGCTGCCAGCAACTGACTGTCACCCCTCTCTGAATGGTGAAATCCAAGCAATTTGCTCAAGATTAATCAGGAGGATGGACCTGGGACTACAGGCTGCTAGCCCCGCTTTCCATAACCAATACACCTGCTGCTTCACATTCCCACCATTTCATCCCTGATGACCATCAAATGTTCCTCCTGCCTTCCTTCACACTGTTGAGCTGGTTGACTTCCAGCGATGTAAGCAAGAAGAGAGGAATTGGACAATAAAAGCAATTTGGAAAGCCACTCAGCCCTGACTGACCTTACCTGGTACTCCATGCATGAACACTGCTGGCAGCCTGGAGAGGAAGAGGAGGGGGATGCTGGTGGAGATGGACGTGAGCAGGAAGAAGGCACTTCCAGATGCACAGGAGAGAATTAAGGCTGCTCGGTTGCCAAATTGATCTGCAAACCTGGTACAGAAATGGTACAAGGTTATCAGAAGTGGGGCCGTGCAGGTCATTGCAAGCATGACACACCCAGATGGATAGAGTTGCCTGGCCATCTCACTCTTATTTATCCATCGTGGGAAGTGCTGATCAGATTCTCAGAAGTGCTCGGTTCCCAAAAGAGGAACAGAACCTCAGAGGAGCTCAGCTCACTGGGTCTGAGCACTGGACAAGCTCTCTTCATTGCTGATACAAAATTTTGCCTTGCAAAAAAACCCCCTCAAACCAAGCCCCCCCAAAATTGGAAGCCTTGCCTGGTAGAGGAGTGCAGGGACCACTGCTGAAGCACCGGCTGCCCACCGGGGAACGGAGGCACAGACACTTTGGTGTAACAGGGGAATGCACCAGTAATTGCCACTGTTCAGCCCATTTCCAGACCCCTCGTAAGCACAGCAGAATATGTGCTTGCTTAAGTCTCCTCCCCTGGCACTTCAACAACTAAACATGGTTTATCTGAGAGCTGCTGAAGACCAGCCACAGGCAGAGGCAGTTACAGCAGCTCAGTAACTCATTCTGTATTACCACTTCAGAGCACATAGTGCCCTCACATTTTATGTTGGTTCAGAGGAAGGAATCAGGCTAGCTAATCTTTTAGTTCAGGTTCAATGGCAATTGAAGTTGTTCCAATTTCTTTCCAGAGGATCTTCAAAGCAACATTTTTCATTCAGCATCACTTAAAGAAAATAAATAGATAGTTTTCTATTGAGGTTCAAGAACGACTTCACAATAGTGACTCAAATTTGCTTCTACTTGAGGAAAAAAAAAAAAGTCCCAAAACAGCCAGATGAGGTTTTGGTTCAGGTTTTATTCAACCCCAAGATACTTTAACAAGCTAAGTTGGACAAAGCCCAAGAGTACCACAGAAAGGGTTCTGAGCAACTGGGACTAAAAGAGGCCTTAGATAGTGTTTTTCACTCCAATTGCTCCTTCCTTCACTTTATTGAGTTTGCATATTACAGTTAGCAGATGAACGTTACTTTGCAGAGCAATTAGTTGTACTTACACTAGAACACCCCCCCCCTTCAAATGCCAAGACTGGTCTACAAAGTTAAACATAAGTAATTAAAAGGCTTCATGTTGAGGAAGGGGTACAGGACAAAACTTCTCTGTTTACATGAAAGCCAGGGAAGTTTATATTCGCTGTTTGTAATCTAAAGACCACAATTCACTACATAGTCCAGGGCTTTTTTGGTTTTGTTACTCAAGAGTAAATTCAGTGCTTCACCTTCTCATGGCTGTTCAGGAGCAATAAGCAAGAAGAACAAGGAAAACTGACCTAAGTTACACATTTTTCTCTCTTCTCCTCCTCCTCCCCATTTTCTTTTTATCTACCTTTACACTGAAGTCAAAGCAGCCTCACATCTAGGAAAATCCTTTTTATCTCCAACCTATGTTGCAAATTTTGGCTTCAATCTGGCAATATACACCTTCAGTCTCATCTACAGCAGTGGGAGTCCAGACCCAGATGGACTCTGGTTTGCTGTTTCCCTTCCCTTCAGCATCTCTTCTGGGCATTAGTAAACGACATGCACAGAGGAAAACCAGATTTCAGATTGCGCCCAATCCAGAACAGAAATGTTACTCTAGTTTTGTACATTAACAGAAAAAGCATTCAAACTGGGCCCTTTGCACCATGTTTGTCCTTAGGAACATGTTTTCTTCCAAGCTGCACTGGAGAATTTATTGTTATTAATTTTAAAATGTGTATTATGTTAGTGTCCAAGGGTTTTTAGAGATGAGATCCTCGAAGTGCTACACACCATGTACCAGAGGATCCCGCAGAGCTCACAATCTACATCAACCAGGACCGTAAATCCCATGCAGTAAAATTGAGGTGCACACCAGCTCCGTATCCATTTATTACTTTGTTGATCAGTAGCAGGACTGAGAAGAAAAGCTATATTTTTCTCAGCCTCATTTTAGTTTTCTGTCACTGGATTACACTGCGCTCTCAAATTCTTTCTGCTATTTGGGAATGCATTCCCCCACCACTCAAATGTTTTTTGGGCTGTTTATATTTCATTAGGAACAGGAGTCTGTGTCCCACGAAGTAGAGAGGCAGAAAAACCTGAGTCTTTTCCAGTCCTTTATTTTGATAGACGAGCTTACAGATGCATCAGTTCTTAAAGATGCCTGCAAGTCTAGATTTGTGTTAAACACTGATGCAGACACAGTGAGATTCAATTGTAGAAATAACACGACCCTCAATTATTTTCATTGACAGCTCTACTTAACATTAATAAATACCCTCTTTTTCAGGTTTCCCCAGTCACAAGACATTTCTAAGGTTACACATGGCTATAAAACATTTCCAGGATTAAGCCGTTAGGACCTGGGCTCTGAGGACTCTGATGGTTTAAGCCTGTTCCCAGTATATTGTTACGCTTAAATGTGTGTCATTAAAACGTAGCTAAGTTAATATAAAGGCTGCTTCTATGTTGCGGTATTTCTAATTATAGTATTTATTTTCCCCTTGCCCATTTATGAAATCTCCAAACATTTCAACAGGACCACGAACCAGAACTAAATGATTTTTTTATTGAAGTATAAAAATGCCTGGCCTTTTTCAGCTATGTAAAGGGTCATGAGAATTGTTGTCTCTCTTACCTCCCGAAAATGGAACCTCCCACAAGCTGGAGGACACCAAAGGTTGTCTGGAGGTAGCCAAAGCCCACTGAATCCAAACCTAGGCTCTTTGCCAAGTACTAAAAAAGAAAAAAAAAAGGCAAAAACCCAGTAGGTCAGGGGAAAAGCAGTATGCTGTATTTCTGAATAAAGAGCTTAATGGCTGTGTGGAGAGGACTACAGCTCCAAACAAGCACTTCCTTCAGTTCCCCATACCTACAGATGAAATCTTCACTGGATCACAGAGTGCTTAATAAAGACCAAAAGTCTCCATCCCATACCATCCGCTAATGAAGATCAAGGGGATGTGATCCAAACCATCACTTTTGCACCAGATGACAAATCTGAATCACCCTTTACCTTTGCAGTCCAACA
Organism: Cariama cristata; assembly: GCF_000690535.1. Lineage (NCBI taxonomy): Eukaryota > Metazoa > Chordata > Aves > Cariamiformes > Cariamidae > Cariama > Cariama cristata. Next base: position 14,152 of record NW_009634204.1, on the reverse strand, counting down.
CAGCTGAACATATTCAGCCACTGCTAAGGGGGACGAGGTAGATTTTAAGTAGCCTCCCTGCTTCCAGACCTTGTACCCAGGGCAGCCCAAGCAATGACTGTAGTAAGGTCTTGGAGCTGTTGTTTAATCGAGCAAGCCGGAATCAATGCAAGCACAACTTGGGCAAAACATTGCCTTTCCTTATAATCTGGATGGTATGCTCACAACCTGAGCTTGCAAAAAACCATAGATGCACACCTTGAAGAGCCACAATCCTTTGGTGTTTTTTATTTAAAAATTGCATGCTTAAAGGACAGCTATTTCTGATCTGTTTTTGTTTTGTGCCATCTGCTAAAAGTTGTTTAAAACTCTCAGCCGAGTTCAGCTCTCAGAAAGTGTGGAGGTGCCCCAATCTTGCCCACTCCCCCAGTACATGCTCTGCACCCAAGTTCTCAAACCCCCTGTAATTAATCAGTTATCGACTGAACCGATCCCCCATAAATAAACTCTCTCTCAGCCTATAGGCTCAGAACACCGCGGGCTGGTTTAGTCCCAGAAGGAGGGAGCAGTTTGCCTCTGGAGGCACAAAACCAGTGGAGATATCTCCCAGAAGGCACGGGCTCACCAAAGACAGGGGTGGGCAGGCGTATCATAGAGCCAGGAGAGCACAAGAGCTGCCCGGTGGAAAAGGACCCGGGGGTGTTGGTCAACAGCCGTCTGAACATGAGCTGGCAGTGTGCCCAGGTGGTCAAGAAGGCCAGTGACATCCTGGCCTGTATCAGGAATAGTGTGGCCAGCAGGACCAGGGCAGTGATCGTCCCCCTGTACTCGGCACTGGTGAGGCCGCACCTCGAGTGCTGTGTTCAGTTTTGGACCCCTCACTACCAGAAAGACCTTGAGGGGCTGGAGCGAGTCCAGAGAAGGGCAACGAAGGTGGTGAAGGGTCTGGAGCACAAGTCTGATGGGGAGCGGCTGAGGGAGCTGGGGGTGTTTAGTCTGGAGAAGAGGAGGCTGAGGGGAGACCTGATTGCTCTCTACAATGGACTGAAAGGAGGGTGTAGCCAGGCTGGGGTCAGTCTCTTCTCCCAATCAAGAATTGATAGGACAAGAGGGAATGGCCTCAAGTTATGCCAGGCGAGGTTTAGACTGGATACTAGGAAAACCTTCTCCACTGAAAGGGTTGTCAAGCATTAGAACAGGCTGCCCAGGGACGGGGTGGAGTTCCCATCCCTGGAAGTATTTAAAAGACGTGTAGGTGTGGCACTTAGGGACATGGTTTGGTGGTGGACTTGGCAGCATTAGGTTAATGGTTGGACTCCGTGATCTTAAGTGTCTTTTCCAACCTAAATAATTCTATGATTTTCTATGAAACCAGACAGAAGAGTCCAGTAAGAGAAAAGCAATAATTCCCACTCACAGCTGTTTTTTTATGCCCTCAGAAAAACCCACCTCTGATCTGAAACCTCCAATTTCTACTGCCTGCTTGTTGGGTCACTCTCCCACTGCAAGCAAGAAGACACAAACTACATCAGCTTCACCCAGAGCCACCAGGCCAGGAGAGGGCTCTAGGTGCTACTGCAGTACAGATAATAAACCAGCTTTTACTGCCTGCGCATACCGTGAACACAGTCACAGTTTGCCTGCTAGGTAGGAATCCACTTTCCTCTCTCCTGCTAGAAACTCTCTTCTGACTTTGCTGGAAAACTACATAGCCTGGTGTTGAAGGTAAGACATGCTGTGAAGCAGGACAACCCATACTTACGGGCATGACTCCCATCTGCATGAAGAGGAAGGTCAGCTCTAGGGTTGCAATCAGGTGGGCAACCAGGATCACTTGTCCCCTCTTGACCTCTCCAGAGTGGCTGGTCCGCCCCAGGGTCTCGCTCCTCATTCCTGAGGCTTCTTTCTCACGTCCAGAGCTGGCTTTTGCATTCATAGTGCTCGTGGAACAACTTACTGCAGGCTGACAGGCTGAGCAATGACACGGAGGTGCTTTCTAGCTGGAAACATGGAGCATAGGTAAAGTTCAAAGCTTATTGTGTGAAAGGTGCTGAGTCAGCATGCCAGGGATTTCTTTTTTTCTTTCCGTGTTTTTTTCCTTCCCTTTGCTTACTTGCCAGGCAGGACCAAAGGTAACCACGCATCAAACCACAGATCTCATTCTTCAGCCTTGTCACAGGTGGGCTCACTACTTCAAGTACCATCACAACAAAGACCAGCTTGAGAGTCCCAGCAGGGTGAAAGTGGACATTGCCCCAAACGAGAGCACGTGACAAACTCTTCAACTCTTTAACTGTTTCATTTCTTTCACTTTCATTGTCTCTGGTGGCTCAGAAGAGATGACTGTTTTAATTCTTCATGAAACGTATTTTGACTTTTGGAGGTTGCAAGTGAAGCTTACAGCAGAGCAACTATTTTCAAGTCCTCATGCTTCTTGCAGTAGATTTATACAGATCCTGGAACAAGTATAGGTCTTACACACAGTTAGTGTTGCTCTCATCAACACCTCCAGCTGAGCCATTTTTCCTCCTACACCAGGTGCTGCAAATTTATAGAGAGACTGAGCTAGCAAATGTTCACATGTGACTCCACTCAGACTGCAAATTACCAGCCAATGCCAAAAATGTTTTTTAAAAAAAGTATTAAATCCACACAAATCATGAGGCTGACTGCAAATTGAGGAATTAAATAAACAAGACTCATTTGTCCTTTGGGGGTTTTGTTTGTTTATTTGCTTGCTTGCTTGCGTGTTTACTTAGGGTTTTATTTGTTTGTCTGCTTGGAGGTTTATTTCTTTGTTTTCTTACTTGTTGAAGCCTGGAAGTCTGGTTGAGCATTATCTTTATTTTAAAGAGAAAAAGAAAGGAAAGATCCCAATGTCCTGATTTTGTAGAATCACAGGATTTTTGGTCAGAAGGGATCTCAGGAGATCTCATCCATCCTCCTGCTTGAAGACATCAGCTCAGCTGCGGCTTTTTCTAGGCAAGCTTTGAAAATTTCCAAGAAAAGAGATTTGGCCCCTCCCAGAGTATCTGGGAAAGAAGTTTTTCCTAATGTCCAATCTGAATTTCTCAAGTTGCGGTTTGTGGCTGTTGTCCTTCATGGTATCAGCTGCTGCTACCAAGAAGAGTCTGGCTGCATCATCTCTGGAGCTGCCCTTCAAGTAGTTGCAGGTAGCTCTTAGATCATCCCAGCCTCCTCTTTGCCAGGCTGAACAAGCCCATTTCCCTCCACCTCTTGATGTACTCTAGACCTCTGACCTCCTCAGTAGCCCTCCCCTGGGTCCAATCCAGTTTGTCCACAACTTTGTTGAACTGGGAGGCCCAACACTGGGTCAGCCTCACCAGCACCAAGCAAAGGCGAATAACAACTTCCCTGGATGTCCTGGCCATACTCCCCCTCAAATGGCCCATTTGATGGTTTGCCTTATTCCTGACGAGTGTGCACCATCGGCTCACACAGCATCACCATCACCCACAGTCCTCATGCTAGGGTTGCTACACGACCAATCGGTCCCCAGTCAGCATTGATGCAGGTGGATATTCTGCACCAGGCTTGGAGAAAATTGTCACCACTTTCAACCTGTTGAAAACCTTGAGGTTTTGTTTGATCTGGGTCTCATGATTCATGCAGACCCTCCAGCCTGAGACTCCATCATTGATCATGTCAGCCAGTCCTTCTAATTTAGTAACACCTCCGGTCAGAAATGGAGGTTTGGCTTGCCATGAAGGCTGACACAGACACATCAGTACAGGGATACACACACAGTCGTTTGCTGGCTTGGATCTGGAGTGGTTGACAGGGTTCCCGGGTTTCCAACCAAGCCCAGTGAGGAAACTGTAAGATCTCCAGGCACACCTTTTTATTCAACACATGTCATCACAGAGCCCCAGGGATTTGGTGAGGGCTGCCAGGCTCTACCCCTGGTGAAGGAGGAGGAAGACCAAAGGCTTAATGTTTCACCAGGGGCGGGTACCGTGTTGCTGGAGGCTGCACAGAAACAACCTTTCACAAACTCAGCCAGAGCATGAGTAAAAAAGCACCTTTCAAGAATAACTTTCCTACAGTGGTACCAGCACCCAAACAGACCCAATTCACAACGCCCTAGAAGTTGTATTTGTTACCGAAGAAGGAAGATTACCCAGTGTGTATCCCAATTTAGCAAAGGCTCAGTGCTCAACGTTGGGTTCATCTCAGTGCAGAACAATGGATTTGCCTGCACTTTGTCCTGCAGCACAGCACCAACATCATCACTCCCTGGTTTGTGCTGGACAGGCACAATGTACAAATTACCAGCATTGAATAGAAGAGTAAAATTAATGACAGAATTCTGTTTATGGCGGTTTCGAGACAACCAAAAAAGCAACTCATGCAAATGCAATGTAAAACAGTGCTTACGGGAAATGTGCTGACTTGAACTTGAAAAGCATCAATATTTTGACTGGTGAGTTTGTCTCAGCAGCAACTGAAAACAGATCCCAGCAAGGCGATCGAAGGAAGCAATGACTTGCAGATGCAGCCACTCTCCACCAGATACGAGCCGCATCCTACTCAGGGCATGCAGTGCAGACAGCGAACCAGCCACGTGCTCTCACTGAGATTTAGCTTCTTTTTACTGGCATTGACAAGGAAAATGGAGAAAAAAACAAAACAAAACAAAACAAAAAACCAGAGTTTAATTTTCAGCCTCTGGGGCAAAAGACACAGTTCTGAGCAGCAGGGACCTAAACTCGGTGCCTGGTGTGGAGGTGACCACAGAAAAGGAGCTCCGACCACCAGCCTCGGTTCTTATACATCACTGGATGCCTCTTGATGGCTCAGTGCCCAAGCCTGCTCCTTAGCATCAGGCTGCAAGTACGAAAGTGCTCTGGGCCCAACTCAGCAATCCTCTTCTAGAAGTAGGCTCTTTGGGCAGGCTCATTTCTCTCCCCATCCCTGCACTTTGGCACAGACAGGACAAAGGGAAGAGGGTGGCAGTTTTAAGCCCCCTTTACAAGCCATGGGCCAAGCCGTGTCCATGCTGCCCTGGCCCCAAGGACGCAGGGATGAGCTATATTCTCCAAACTTGGCCAAGACGTTGGCAGCCCTGAACCACCTCGGTGTCCTGCCACAAAGTCTTCCGCACAGGAACTTGGTCTTCCGTCATTTTCTCATTTTCAGCACCTGATTTTTAAAATCTCGCCCCATGTATCAGTCAATCTAGGGGCTAAACGCGGCAGCATGAGCGCCGATGGAAAGATAGCCAGTGTGATTGACACAAGGCAGATTCTCCTCCTCCGAGTGAGAAGCCTGTCTGAAAATGTCTGCAGGAGCCAAAGTATGATGGAGATGAACTCCATTCCCAGCTATGCCTTTTTTTTGTAGGCATCCAGCTAGGGGCCAGTTCATCTATATCTGCAGCAATAATGCACCATTAATGACAGAAGGCATAGGCTGGCATTGCACATTTATCTAAAGGCTCCTTCTAGCTCAGTTATAGACTACACCATGGGTAGCACTCGGTCACTGACAAGCCATTTTTAAAAAATAAAGATTGATTTAAAAACTGGGGAGGAATAGGTTGTGAATAGGAAATGAATTTTCTTGGGTAGGATAAGTAAACTTTAAATGGACAGATATTCCAGGGAGACTACGGTGAAAGCAAGCAAGGAGATAAATGTCTTGTGATGAAACTGCAGATTAGGCCATTAGCTATGCATTAAGCCTTGACACTTATTCTCAACATTTTTGGAGTATTTATAGTTGCCTTCCCTGGTGTATCTTTCCTGAGGCCTATTTATCTGGTGATCTCTGGAAAAACACAGTGGGAAACCTGAGAACATCTTTTAAAAAAAAATTTTATAAAGACTTACTGTTTATATTACTTGGGCAGAAATCTTTTCTTAAATCACTGGAAGTGGGAAGCAAGGCCAGCATATGCATGGGGAGGGGAAATCCACCCACAGCAATACCAGCAGTCGAAAATGTTGGTTGAGAAAGGACAAACTGTGATGAAATAAATCCCGAATCCTTCTCTCAACTCGTATTTTTTGACAGAGGAAGCTTAATATGACCTGTAGCAACATGAGGTACCCCAAGTGGGATTGACCTGTCGGCAGAGGGTCAAAACAAGCTTTACAGCCTCAAAAGGGCCTTAAAGAGGGATGGAAGTGCAAATGTGCTTCCCAGTGACGAAGGGCATCTCTCAGGCCTCAACTCCTCTATGAATGCAAGCTGGCATGTCTCTCCAGCTACACAAAAAACAGTGGGATGAACCAAATCCTTTTCCAGCGCAGATCACTTGCAAATCCCTGCCCTTGTGGGTACGCACCCATACCAAGGCAAGAGAGCTGGCTGGGAATGCTGGGGAGGGAATCACTGCCAGCAAGGCTTTCATTTCTCCTTCCAAAGAGAAACTGCATTTCTATGAGCTCTGTGCTGTGGGGTGCTAGGAGGGATGTGAGGTGTGAGATGAAGTTATGAGCATACCTCATCTCCCTGTCCAAGAAGCAGCAAAGACAACCCTTCCCCTCCTTGCAAGAGCATCGCGAGGCCACAGCACCAAAACCAGTGAGGCATGCAGATATTCGGACAAGGAGAGGCATAAAAACCCCTTACGGAGACAGCCCTCAGGGAGCTATCATCTCAGTGATGTTTCTTAAGCTCTGTAATACGAGAGAGGAAATGGAACAAATATCTCGAAACGATTCCCCAATACTGGGAATGCTGAATTGCTGTAATGAGGGAAACCGCTCAACACCAGCCATGGTCGGCAGGAGCCGTCAAATCCACAGGATCTGGCCCAATCCCTCTCTTCCCCTGACCCCGACACTGAGGGAACCAGTCTCATTTGTAGTCTGGTGAAAGATTTATACAGTTAAGCAAATAAGAGCATAGACAGCCCAGTATTGCCAAAATTACGTCCCATGTTTGTTGACTGATTTATTCCTTTGTCTAATTGTGTTCATGAAAAAAGCAGCTCACTAATGAATGGAAAAAGACTCCACATGGCCAGCAAAAAAAAAAGCCATGTTTAGTTTACAAAATAGCACAGTCTTCAGGGATTTTCATAAAAACTACGGAGACAGTCCAAATCGGCAATGAAATCAGATTCCCGGTGGCTGCTGAACTCTTTTGGCTTTTTCTATGTGTGTATTAAATTGCGAAAAGCAATTATTTATAATTTGGTTTTATAAAAATGCTAGTGCGCTTATTCTGCCTGGCAAATTATTTTGTGAAATGGAAAATGCTATTGTTCATTCTTTTGGTAAAGTCTTTGTTACTTAGCTTATTAAACTGCAGATCACATTTTATCTGAAATATGGCTGGTTATTATTAACTTTTTAATGGTAAAGCCCCAAAGCTCCAGCTAATATCGAGGCCCCATTTGGTGCCCTACAAACACAAAAAGAGGTTGAGACTCAGACGAGGGAAAAGAATTAGATCCCTCTTGCCTTGCAGATGGGACCCTAAGAGACCAAGGGGTTTAATGACTTCCCTGCAATCACAGAGGAAGTCTGTGGAAGAGGCTGGAGTCAGACTCGATCATCCTTTGGACGGCAGTCCTGTTGTTTAACCACAGGGCAGTTTCTCGTCTCTAATATTCTGGAAAAATCAAACCAAAAGAGAACACTTCTGAATGCTGGAATTTGACAACAAAATATGCAGATGGGGCAGAGACTGTGTCAATTGTAAAAGAGTTTCGGAAAAATCCTGTGGCCTGAATTCAGGAGTGTTACACCAAGAATAACATGACCAAACAGGAAGAAAAAGCTCAGTTCTTTGTACCCATCCAGTCCCATTGGCTCCAGCAGGACCTCGCCGGGGCAGGACCTCGCTGGGGCAGGAGCTGCTGGTGCCTACTCACACCAAGCAGCACCTTGCTTAGGATGACTGCAGCTCAGCCAGAGGACTCATCTCCGGAGTCATCTCCCAGGTGCTGCTGTGGTCACAGCCCACCTCTACCCCAAAATCTTGCCTTCGTGAACAGAAACCCCTCAGGTTTCAATGAGCTGCTGCCACGTGGTGGAGAAGGGCTGCTGGGCTGCCCAGAAAGCAACCGCCGACCTTCTCCTTCAAGCGAAGACATCAAAAGACAGCCAATGCCACCAGCCTTTAATGGTCCGCTATGCTAGGACACTGAAGAATCAGCAAGAAAAAAAAATGACTCTCCCCTTAGTGAAAGCACAGGTCTGCTGGGTGATGTCTGTCCCGGGAAAGGGATGATCTCCCCCAGACTTGCCATTCTTCTTCCTAGTGCTCAAGCCACACTTGTTTTAAGCAAGCATGACATGGCCATTTATGTAGAAAACTGTGATTAAAAGAGTGGTTATACTATCGGCTGCTGAGCAGGGTCCAGGCAAAACTGCACACATTAAAAAGTGATGGTGACAGCCCAGAAGTGATGGATACTTCTGCTGCCTCTGTGGTTGTGTCTTCAGCTTACTGGCATGTTGGCATGACCGATCTTCAGACAACTCACTGCTGGATAATGGATGAAGCCCTGGCCTCCAAGATACACACAGTGCATTGGAAGTCCAAGGTTTATAGCCAAAGAATATGCAAGATGTGACAAAAACGGATACACGCACACACAAATAAAGCCTCATACTTCGCCTGCAATATGCAATATTTCATTCAGCTGGTATTATACAGCCACCTTCTGGAATCACAGCAATGTCTGGAATGCAAAAGCTGTTTATCATTTAAATAACATTTAAGCCATTATAATTTATATGAGAATTGTAACTGATTGGAGCTGTATGGAGCTTCTTGTTGTGGTTTGCCGTAGGAATGCTGCAGATTTCCTCTGCACACATTACATTCTGCACACAATGGGAGTCCCAGACATTTTCAGCTAGTCTTGAGCCTCCTGCATTTACCAAAACATTTTCCTGTGTCAGAATCAAACAATTGCCTGATTTATAACTCTCGAGCGTTGAGGAGACCACCAGCAACACAATGTAACAAGAATTTCTGTTGGTTAGCCTCCCGACGAAGCTATACACAGCACAAACAAAATACGGATGTCTACTCAGTGTTTCTGCTAATGTATATTTCTGCAGAAAGCAATCAGAGAAGGGCAAAGCATGCGTCTGTAAAACCTTGCACGTCCCTGGTACGGCTTCCCCGCACAGAGGAGGGGCTGTGTTACATCCTCAGACAAATCCTTAACCTGCTCAGGGCCAGAGGAGCCATGTCCCCTCCCAGCCTTGCTCCGTTTGGCTGGCTGGTTTCTCCACGTGGACTCGGGACCAGCAAGGAGCCAACGTGGGATGTGGAGGAAAGGGGGATGGCTGACCCCGTGCCCAGCTGGCTCCATCCACTACGTGGGTGGGGGACAACTCTACGCTGCAGATATTCGCTGCCTCTGTATGGGAGAGGTGGGATGAAGGTATCCACAGTCACGCAGGGCTAGATTTATCAGTAGCTCAGACGTGATGAAATGCACAAACGTGGCTAGACACCCCTTGATGTCTATGGTCTCTAAATGCCTTCCAAAGCTTCACCCAAGGTCCTTATCTTTCTCCCTCTAAGCAGATACCTAACTTCAGCTGAACCAGCGAATCCTTCTTGTAAAGTCAGAGCTGTAAAGTCAGAGCAAACCCCCAAGTTCACACTGTTGCAAGTTGGAGCAGAGCATGCACTCCTGCCTGTCACCCAGCTCACCTGGTAAAACCAAAGTTTTTAAAGGTCTGGAAGACACCAGCGCTTGGAGGTATCTGCTCTGCTAGCCTTGTCTGCATCCCCTGCATCAGCCATAAAGGCTGTAGCCAGGTCTGCTTGGGGAGAATGATTACAATCTTGATTTTAGTTAGGAATACAAGAGGAATGACAGTCCCAAGACTGCTGGGTTTTTTGTTCAAACCACCAGAAGGCTTTGGAGACCCTTTACTGCTTCCTCCTGGCCTTCCCATCCACCCTCCGCTTGAATTTGCCTGAGACAAAAAGAAACCAAACCTCCTTTGCTGGAGGTGGAATTTCCTCGCAGGCTCCTTGGTGCTGAGGTTGTAGGGGAGAACCCACCAATGGCTCCCAAGTGGGATATCAGGAATCTCCACAGCAGTTTGGGGAAAATATCCAAGGTAATTCGGTTAAACCAATGTTGAACAGTGAATACAACTCTAGCGTGGACAGATAGATAAGAGGCGGAAAAGTTTCGAAGACATGGCCCTGCAGTCAATCTACTCTATCATACTAGTATGTCACACTTCAAATATATCTGAAACTTCGCTGTTAAGAGGCCAGCACCTGCATGGTAGCATTAACTTCTCTTCTTCCCAGTTCAGTCTCTGTAGGGATGGCATTTCTTCAGAGCAAAGGATGAGGATGCATTCCTAACATGTTGCAGGTATGTCTGACGTACAAAAAAACCCAAGCCTGCTCAACTGTGTCTTTAAAGCGCGCTCTCAAAAGCTCATTGTTTATAATAATTATTCAGAATTATTTAGGAATAACATCAGTAGCTATCAATGAAATTTGCCTCCGTAAAGAATCAGAGCAAACTTTGCACACTGTTAGGGTTCAATCCTGGTGTCAGGAGCAATTTAAAGTGGGATATGAGTAGCACACAGAAGTTTTCCTAAGAGAAAATCCCTAAGAGCTATTTATTTTTTAAAAATATTTTAAAAATAATTTTTAAACCTTGTCCCCAAGATGATCGCAGGCTCACAACCCCCCTGACTCTTTGTCATTGAGCAAAGGTATTAGCACTTGCCATGGACTTACCGCTGGAGAAGGACAGCGGCCCGGACCCTTCTGCAAGGAGTGTCAAAAGCATTTATGCCCTGGAAAGAGCACAGAGAGGGATTTAGTGCTTCCAAACAGGCCAAAGGACGAGATTTTGCCAGCCCCAGCTGGAGCTGGCTGCTGCTCATGGGAGAGATGGATAATGGCTGTGACCAGGATGCCCCAAATGTTTTCTGTTGCAATACTTGTTTCTGAGGCTTTTTGCTTTGATATTGCTGCCTAATTCTAAGCCATTCCTAAAGCCAAACGCAAGGCTGGCATAAAACAGCAGTGCCTGCATAGTCTTGGGCTGGACTTGCCACTGCCAGTACCATTTGGCATTTGTTCATCTTTTCACACTCTGAAGAGGGTGGAAACATGCCAAGAAGAGCTCACTTGGAGCACTGCTCCCCAGTTCATGCATTCCATTTCTGGAACACACAGCTCCCTACATCAAAATCTCTATGCACTAAAACCAGGATCCATCATCCGGCTTTTCCCAAAATCAAGCAATTACTCCAAATTTTCAATCCAAACTGGTTGAGAACCAGTCCCACCAAAGCAGTGATTGGACTTGGGCATTTTGCAAACAGTTAGGATATTTGAAAGCAAGAAAAAGATAAGGTGCTGGTAGAAAAAGGGGTCTACCCTAGCTCAGTTTCCTAACGCACTACCAGCCAGCAAGAGGATTGCCTCTGTAAAACTGCCCCAGGGAGGGTGCTAGGAAGAAATTCCCCTGGCTTCCTACCTTGCCTGGGTCCTGGAGACTCCTACTAAAACCAACACCAACCTACTCAGTAGCTCTACTCAGGCTCTCTCCTCATTACCTTCAAGGCAAAACAATAAGGATTTATTACTTTTATTTATCACCCAGGACAGCCGGAAGAGTGGTGGGTTATATTCCTCCTGAGCCTCGGCAATTAAATAATTTGCCAAATTCAGTCGGCTCCGTGCAGGTGAAGCGACAACCACCTTAAATCCCACCAGAGGTGCCCTCGGACGCCGTGGGACTGCAGGGACAGTTCAGCAGAAAATCTTGCTTAAAGGTTGTGGTGTATGAAGAGGAAAGGCTCTGGATTAAATTTGCAGGCTGGCAGTTAAAAAAAAAAAAAAAAAGCTATTCTCCCATCTGCAAAGCAAGTGCATTTCATCTAGAAAGCAATAAGACTCCATAAACATAGCACCTCCAGATACACTTTTTTCTTTTCAGAGCAAACTCACCACTACTTGGCCACTGTCAGCTTAAATGATTTCACCTGGTTTCTATTTTCCCTTTGAATACCAATGATGACCAGCTGACTCATTTTTACTTTAGGAAGAGCTGCAAGATCTGGATTACTTGGCTCTAGGCTGAAACCCTGACCCCAATTCACTGGGAATTTTGCCTCTGATTTCCATACTGCCAGGATTTAATCTTCAAGTCTTTTCAGCCAGCTCCTCTTCTGCTCTTACTGTTAGGAAAACATTTGTTTCAGACTCGTTCGGTCATGACTATGTTTGAGAATGTGGCTCATGGTTCACACTAGAAGAATTTGTACCATGTCATTTTGAAATGCCTTCATGTGTGACTGCATGCTGGCTGGGGGACAGCGAAAGACCTGCTACCCTGCACAGCATCAGGGAGTGTCTTTAATTGCACCTTTATGAAATTAAAGTTTAAGCAAGAGTCAGGTACAAGTGCATCTCTTCGTGCCTGATCCCCCTGCCCTTGCTCAGTCCAAAACTCACCCTACTTGAGACCTGAGGGTTGGGCACCTGGAGCTCGCTGCCCTACAAACTAGTTTTATTTAGCAATAGCGTCTGCGAGAAGGGGCAGAGCAGCTGGTAAGGGTAACTTTTAAGGCTACAGAATGACCTGATGATTTTTCAACCTGGTCACAGCACAAGAAAAAAATGTAGCTTTCTCGTGGCCTCCACCATCTACCACAGGACATTACAATTGCATGTAATCGTAGTATTTAGCAGCATTTCTGACTACGGCCCAAGGTAGCAGGTCCTTTCAGCTTCTGTTCAAAACTCGAGAACTGGCTCATTAAGAAATAGCTATGTCAGTGGATGTAATGCTAGCCATTAAAAAAAGCTTTAAGCCAGCGTTACCCATGGTCTTCCATCTCCTCTGCTCTGTTAGGGCACTCGGTTTCTCTTTGGATTTGCAGGATGCCGAACACCAGTGGGATTTGTGCTGACTGCTGCTGCGGATGGCACATATAAATGCTTAAATGCTGCCCCATGTAGAACACAGGCTGAGCTCCCAGCAATGACTCACAGCACTAATTGTTCTGCATGACATAAACGTGTTTACAGTGCACTGCTGGATCCAGGTACAATTAACTCCTTGCTCTGTCGGGATACATACCGTATTGCGGGCAGGGCAGTCTTAATATGGTTACCCTGCTGTAAAACGAACACGACGGACTCCCCCAAGGGAGCCTATCGAACCACTCCCTTTGCAGGTTCACCACTGGCTGGGTTATGTTTGGTCCACATTCAAAGCTTGCAGCAAAATTAATGCTATGAATCTAGCAGGGAGATTATAAAACCATTGCTTTTCAACATTAAGAGCAAATAAAATTTTAGTGCTGTGGCTTCAGATAGTTACTACGCTAAAAGCAAATGTAAAGCTGTAGGCGAGAAGATAAATTAATTAAAGAATACAAACAAGAAGCCACAGGGTGGGGAGGGGGGAGAAATTATCTCATCATGTTGCGTCATTGCATGGTATCTCAACACCCCATCACAGAGAAAGGAGGGGGCAAGCCCCGAGGGAGAGGCAAATAAGAAGAGAGCATCCAACTTGGGGAACGAAAGAAGAACCAGACCCCACAGCACCGTATTATTTATCCCTCCGCTCCTAGGGAGGGAACCAGCCACAGAAAGATATAGAGGAGACAAAGCTCCTGGGGCTCCCCAAGGACAGGGGGCAATGGCTTTAAACTGGAAGAGGGAAGATTTAGACGAGATATTAGGAAGAAATTCTTTACTGTGAGGGTGGTGAGGCAGTGGCACAGGTTGCCCAGAGAAGCTGTGGACGCCCCATCCCTGGAAGTGTTCAAGGCCAGGTTGGATGGGGCTTTGAGCAACCTGGTCTGGTGGAAGGTGTCCCTGCCCATGGCAGGGAGGTTGGAACTAGGTGATCTTTAAGGGCCCTTCCAACCAAACCATTCCACGAGTCTATGATTGCCAAGCTACACCTTAACCCTACTTTTCACAGAATAAAGTGAATGTATTATTCTATTAACAAATCTTGTCAAAGAACCATATGGACTCGGAGCAACTTGAAAAATCTAGAGGATGGTGAATATAGCTACGATGTATTTTACTCTAGAAGTACTGTGCATGCCACATAGGTTTAAAATCTGCACGTTTCAATAACCTGCTCTCACTTGAGCTTCGAGGGGCTGTCTGCAGGCTGGTGGCGTGGAGAGCAGTCTCCCCTGGCAAACCTTACCCGGAGGCGTCTGGGCGA
>NW_009634203.1:0-446 GCF_000690535.1 Cariama cristata | reverse complement strand
ACGGATAGATCAGCATTAGAAGAGATTAGTTCTGCTTAGGAGGGAAGAAAATAAAAACGGTGAAAATACCCAAGGGAATGTAACAACTAGCAGATCTTCATAATTTCTCTCCCCTGACAACCAAAGCTAGTCTACTCCATGCAGGAAGGAAAAGAGTAACAACGTGGAAGGTTCAGCTAATTTTTTTTTGGGCGCAGGAGTGTGGGAGACCCCCCGCCGAGGCTCCAGCCTCCATGTCCGAGAACTGAAAGGATCTATCTCATCTGCAGGGAGCTTGTAAGTTGAGGAGGGAAGATCAGCCCCTCCAGCCTCTCTTCTTGGCACAGAGCCTTGTTGGCTACAGGCTTTGCATTTATACAGGGCATTTGTGGATTTCCCCCAGAGAGAGCAGATCGATTTTAAAAATCCACTTGAGACCAGAAAATATGCGGCACTGAGCTCCCATC